>NC_051069.1:104303609-104391109 GCF_004664715.2 Peromyscus leucopus | reverse complement strand
AATGAGAAATCATTGTGGAATCCAGCCATGGTGAGTGCTATAAAACGTCTCAGGCATGGTGGACGCACACCTGTAACCTCAGCAGTTGGGAGGTGGAGCCAAGAGGATGGAGAGTTCAAAGTCAGCCTTAGCTATCTAGCAAGCTGAGGTCAGTGTGACCCCATCTCAAACAAACACACAAATAATGAAACCATATATAAACTGAAATAAGCACTGGGGGACAGGCATGCAGAGCTACAGTCACATGTGTGCATGCACTACACACACAGGTACCATACTCATACATATATATACACACAAACTGAAAAAAAAAAGCTGGTGCAGATGCATCTGAAACCCCAGTACTGGGGAGGCAGAGACAGGAGGATATCCGGCTTTTGCTGGCCAGCCAGACCAGGCAATCTTCCATCTCCAGGACCAGAGGGAGACACAAAATCTACTCTACAGAGATCTATGCAGAGAGGAGAAGAAAGCTCGCCCACCTCGGGGTTGCGTCGACCAGGACAGAGAAGGCATCACTGGGAAGTCAGGGGTCTACAGAGGTAGGTTCCAGGACTGCAGAACAGGCTTCAGGCAGAGTAGGAGATGTAGCCACTGCAGGGCTGTGTGGAGACTGGACTCTAGAGCAGACATGAGGATTTGGTTTCTACCTTTTCAAGCTCACAGAGCTCTGTGACGCTATTAAAGGAGTTAATGGCAGAGCTTGAACTTTAAAAACATCTGCAGCTCAGATATGAGACACTGTGGAAGGGCCCAGAGTGGCCCTGCCGGAGGGTGACTGGCCTGCAAGGCAAATGCTTAAGGGATGGCAGAGGCCTGGGAAGGTCTTCTAAGAGGGAAGGTGAGGAGTCAGATTCTGAATTCAGCCTGCCTCCCTCACTAAACATGGCATGGCAGTTCCAAGGTTGCCTGTGTGCTGATGTGCCTGAGGGTGACCAGCCCTCACCTTCCTAGTGTCTGTCCTTCATGGCCCTCACCAGATGTGTGAGAGACAGAAGTGCCCTCTTCCTAGAAGATACACCCAGTAGTTTTGGGTGCTGAATCAAGACTTAGAATTCCAGTTTTAACAAATTCACCCTTAGCCTGCCCAAGTTACCCCCAGGCACTGGGTTTGAGGAAGGGCTGTTCCGAGTGAACCTGGAAGAGGGCCTGTCTCAGGAACAATTCACTGTATGAACAGATCGTGTCCCTAAAACCTCTGTCCTGGTCATTTGCTTGTTCTCAACTCAACACAAGACAGAGTTTTCTGAGAAGAGGGAACCACGATTGAGAAAACGCCTCCATCAGATTGGCCAGTAGGTCAACTGGTGATTGATGTGGGAGGGCCCAGCTCACTGTGGGTAGGAGCGCCTCTGGGCAGGTGGTCCTGGGCTATATAAGAAAGCGGGTTGAGTAAGTCATGGGAAACAAGCCTGTAAGCAGCACTCCTCCATGGCCTCTGCTTCAGTTCCTGCCTCCAGTTCCTGCCCTGACTTCCATGGATGATGGACTACAAGCTATAAGATGAAATAAACCCTTGCCTTGCATGGTCTTTGGCCATGGTATTTGACCTCAGCAACAAAAACGCTAACCCAAACAATGAGTTCTTCCGAGTCCCTATCTTTGAGAGCTGGAAGTAGGTTGATCGGGTACTTCATTATCCAGTCAGATATCTGACAGAGAACGGAGGTTCTATTAATAAACTGCAAAGGAGGGGCTGGGGAGAGGGTTCTGTCCGTAGAGTGATCACCAGACAAGCTGAGACCCACCTCCAGCACCTGCGTGGAAAGCTGGGTACTGGGGCAGGAGAGAGCTCGGTGTGTAAAGTGCTTGCTGCATAATCATGAGGACCTGAGTTCAGGTCCCAGCACCAACATAAAAAGCCTGGCATTGCCTTGCGTGCGCCTGTCACCCCAGTTTTGTGGAGTGGAGACATGAGGGTCAGTGGGGCTAACTGGCCACCAGCCTAGCTTTAGGCTCAAAGAAATAAGGTGCAGAGTGACAGAGTGGACACCTGATACTCGCTGGCCTCCATATATGTGCCTGTGTGCATGCACCCACACTCGCTTGTACACATACACTACATATATACACAAATTTAAAGAGAGGGGGGAGAGGTATAGATGCAGCTGAAACCCTGGTGCAGGGGAAACAAGGACTGGAGGATGGATGTCTCAGCTTGCTGGCCAGTCAGCCTAGACAATCTTCCATCTCCAGAGTCAGTGGGAGACTCATATAAGGCAAAGGGCTGGAGAGAGAGTTCCGTGATTAAGAGCACTAGTTCTTAGAGAGACCTGGATTCAGGTCCCAGCTCTTACGTGGTCACCTCCTGGACATATTGGCTCACAGCCTTGGGCGACTCTGGTTCCTGGAGATCTGGTGTCACTTTATAACCTCTTCTGCAACAGGCACGCACACCGTGCACATAACAGAAGTGAAGGCAAAATGCTCACACATAAAATAAACCTTTAAAAATAAACCAGGTGACGTGATTGAAACAGACACCGGATGTGGGTGGACCTCTGGCCTCCACGTGCCCCACACACATATGCACACAGTGCACACACAGAGCCCGGGTAAAGCAGGGATTGTCTCTGGAAAACATGGTCACCCCAGGAAGAAGGGAAACTTGAAGGATGTACTACTGTCTTGCCACAGCCTTTCTACCTTCAGTCGGATATTTTCTTCCCTTTCGCTCAAATTATCAAAGAGCAATCACTGGAAAGCAGGAAGCAGACCCCACCACCAAAGACACTTTTATTCCTTATGGTTCTGGCCTTACAGGCTACGTCCTGAAAATATCCCCACCGCGATCACATGGGTGACTATTTGGCTTCACCCAGCAGACCACGCCCAGGAAATGGTCCTTCCAATGGGAGGCTCTACCCAGGTGCTCATTAAAAATGCAGACACTCCCGGCCCAGACCTACTGAACCAGAACCTGCATTTTAGCTGAATTCACAGTCCAAAGTGACTAATACGCACATAAAAGTCTGAGACAAACCCCTGGATTTTTTCCTCACAGTGAGAATAGTCCTTTACAACGTGATCACGCCTGCTTGCACATAAAACTGAAACCAAGCTCTCGTGAAGCTGTGCTTACCGTTATTTTATTAGGGAAAACAATGTGTTTGGGGGTCTGGAGCTACATTTCCGAACCCCCTCCTTGTTCTCAACGAAATTATGAAGGCCCTGAGAGCAAAGCCTAGAAGGTGTGGGGGGTGCTTGGTGGGGTATCAAGGAAAGTGGTATGTATAGGCACTTTCTAGCTGGCTTTGCGAAACGTGCGCTTAGTCACTTTTGAGTTTGAACTTGGAGCCGGGACTTCGGGGCGAGGGGGTGGGGGTGCGTGGGAGAGCTGCAAGGGGGCAGCTGAAAGTTTGCAGAGTCCTCTCAGGGGCCTTGATTGGCGTCCGGAGGAAGGCGAGGGCTGGAAGCTAGAGAGGGCTGGAGCTGGAAGGCTCTCCGGCGGCGAGAGGTCCTGCCCAGCTGTTGGCGAGGAGTTTCCTGTTTCCCTCCCGGCGCCCGAGTAAAGTTGATGAGTGAGTCACTCGCGCGCACCGACCGACGACACCCCCCGCGCGCGCACACGCTCGCCTGGGGGACGGAGCCCCAGCCTTCTGCGCAGCTCTCCTCGGCCGCCGGGGGCCTCCTCCGGGCCTCCAAGCTCCCCGGATCGCCGGCCACATCTGGCCCGCACCTCTGCCCGGCGCGCTCAGGGCGGCCCAGGCACCCTGAGAAGACGAAGAGTAAAGGCGCAGCCCGGGGTCCCCGAGGCTCGGTTCGCGGCGCCCCAGGGGCCGGTCTATGACGAGCGACGGGGGCTACCATGGGTCGGGGGCTGCTCCGGGGCCTGTGGCCGCTGCACATCGTCCTGTGGACGCGCATCGCCAGCACGATCCCGCCGCAGGTTCCCAAGTCGGGTGAGTGAGTGACCGTGGCGCGATGCTGGGGGTCCACTAGGGCTCCCCTCTCCTCCTCCAACCCCCAAGGCAGGGATTGACAGTCGGCCGCGGGTCCCGGCGAGAAGGCGGAAACGGGAAGTTTGTAGCGGCCCGAGTCGTCCCAGCGGCGGGGATCCGGGGAAGATCTCTCGCGAAGGAGGACAGTTCACTTGCGGGAGACTTGGGGACGCTCTTGACCCCTTTGTGCGCGCACGAAGGACTAGGGCGGCCGCGAGGGGCCTGCACCCCCCCGGAAAGGGAAGTTTAAGAAGTTGGGGCTTGGAGGAGTCGCGGCAGGGGACTGGCCGCCCAGCTGTTGCACACCTGGGCCGCGTACTGTCCTAGACACCCCGACTGAACCAGATTCTCGGTCCCCAATTCTACCACCTCCGGAGGGATTCTGGGCCCCGACACACAGGATACAAGTTTGGGAAAAGAACTGTTCTCCAAGGGTTGTCATCTATCCCGCTGGCCTGCCGGGATGGGGACCCAACGAGGGTGGTCAGCTTGACGGCTGAGAATAATTTACTGCGTGCCTACTTAGTGCTGGACTCCAGAGTTGTGCCTGGAGTTAAAGATCTCAGCAGTTGCCATTCAGTAGAAACACCTAACTTAGGATGCCCACCAGGTCCCATAGCAGGGCGGCAGTTACCGCAGAAAAGCAGGAACCAGGCAGGACTTCTTCCTAAGGACTTGCCTGGGAAGTGCAGAATCGCTGACATTTTAACTCAAAAGTTAGAGTTGTTGCCGCTATTTGTGGTCAGTGCCACTAGTTGAGTAAATCACGTGACTCTGGGCCTCTGTACCTTTGTATATCTCTGTGGTTCAGTTTGTTTAAGTTTGTACTCTTTTCATCTTTGGCTTTCCATGCCCTTCTCTGGTGTTTTGGGTGACTAGGAGATGGCCAGGGTCACAGGTGAGGCGATTCTAAGAGTTAAGGATCACAGCAGTGGAGCAGACAAAGCGCAACAGCAAAGATCCTAACAGGGTTTTAACTCTACACTACAGTTTCTTCAACTCTGTTGGGTTTTGCTCGGTCTCCATTGAGCTGCAGCCTCTGATGTTACCCTAGACTCCTAAAAACTGACATGGGTGATTGGAGACTCTGCTCACTTGATAAGAACATTGGCTGTGCAAGCTTGAGGAGCTGAGTTCAAATCCCCAGCATCCATGTATAAAGTTGGGCGTGGTTCCTTGCCAACCCAGTGGTAGTGGGAGAAGACTGGAGGCCCTTTGGAAATTGAGGGATGCCAATCTGGCTCTAGGTGGGGTGAGAAACCCTGACTTAAGGGAATCATGTGGAGAGTGACAAAGAGGAACACCTCTTATCCTCCTCTGTCCCCCACCCACACATGCACATAGACCCTCCCCCAACACACATAAACACGAAAAATTTTAAAAAGAAATGAAAAGAAAACCCGCTGGATTTAGCTGATGACCATCAGACATGACAACCCTCTTTTTCTGTGTACGTAAAACATTTGCTTTAGACTGGGAAAGGACAAAACTCAAGAGGCCCCAATTTAAGTTTTGTTTACAAGATTAAGGTTTGTGATTTTCGAATTCCAGGCTCTGTAGCTCATGAGTCATTTACACACACAGTTTTAAACAATTAGCTGACGGGCCTGCTGGGTCTTTTTAATTTGGGCTTTAAGTAGTTTTATAAAACTGAGACTTTTCACATTTCTATGGAATCGCCATTCCAGAATGTTTGGACAATTCATTTTGTGTTGTACCCATGTGGTCAAAGTTTTCAGAGATGGTTTAGAGTAGGAAGACAGCTCCCAGAGAAAGGCTGCATGGAATTCCACTTGCCTCTTCATTGTCCACACAAGGGAAGGGTGTCAGGATTTCTCTGACATAAGTAGTAAATCGTGAGAACCGTTTTCAAGATAACTTGATGCAAAATAATATGTGAAGGAATGAGAAATTGTTTACAAAGTCTTAGTAAGTCCTTAAAAGAGAAAATTAAATAAAACCCATCTTATGCTTACCAGCCTGCCATGTGAGCAAGCGATTTCAGCGCAAGGTATATATAACTTCTTTTTTTTCTTGTATCTGTGGGTGCTATACATGAGAACTGGAATTGACTGAGCATCCACTTGGGTGCTCATGGGTGTGGGGGCCAAGGGTTGACATCAGGTGACTTCTTCAACGGCTACATTCACCGAGGCAGGTTTCTATGATGGTGCAGGGCCTCTAGCTGAACCCAGAGTGCACTGTGTTGGTTTGTCTGGCTAACCAGCTTGCCTTGGGGACCCTCTGTTTCTGCCTCCTGGGTGCTGGTACTGCAGGTGACCATCCTCCTGGCATTCATGTAGGTGCTGGGGATCTGAACTAAGGTCCCCACACTTGCCTGACAAGAGCTTTATGAGCCAAGAAACAGACAAATTTCAATTTAAAAATATTTGTGTGTGTGTGTGTGTGTGTGTGTGTGTGTGTGTGAGAGAGAGAGAGAGAGAGAGAGAGAGAGAGAGAGAGAGAGAGAGAGAGAGAGAGAGAGAGAGACTGCCCTCGTGTCAGAGAAGTCAGAGGACAACTTCGGGAGTTGGTTCTCCCCCTCTACCACATGAGACCCAAAAACTCAGATCTTGGAGCTTGGCTGCAAACACCTTTACCGGCTGAGCCCTCCTGCAGGCCTCCAAAAACTTAAAATGTTTGTTTTTGATGTATTACATTCACACTTGTAAATGTTCAAAAATCAGAAATGACTTTTAGAGGAAAACAAGCTCTGGACACGTCAGACCTGGGAAGCTTCAGACCTCAAAAAGTATGGCTTTTATTTTTTAGATGTCTACAGAAGGCTCCTCACAGAGGCCTAAACCTCGGTCCCAGTGTCCCAAGGATCACTGGTCCCTGCCGACTCTTTAACTCACCTTGTCCAGGCCAGGGACCAGAAATCTTTTAGTCCTGGAGTTTAATCTTTGGGCCTACTCTGCAGGACCCCCCCCCCAAAATCTCCGCGCCGCCCCCCACATCCCATAAGGTGCATTTTCACCTCCAGGGCACCTCCCCTAGTGACATCTTATTTTTACCAAGTGGCTTTAATGCGGTGCCTCTGTTTTGACTTAGTGCCCCACACTGAGGACTCCTCATTAAACGCCCACCCTCTGTAGGTCTCCGAGACACCCATATCCGTTTCTTCTCCTGCCGTCAACCTGCCTTCTTTACATTTTTTTTTACATTTGTGAATTTTTATTTTAAAATTTGGTTTTGTTTATTTGATCATATGTGACTGTGAGGCAGCTGTGGGTATAGACGTGAGGGTGCCCTTAAAACAAGTGCCCACAGTGACCAGAAGGTGTTGGATCCCCTGGAGCTGGAGTTACAGGTGGTTGTGAGCCTTCCAATGTAGATGATGGGAATGGAATTCAGATTCTCTGCAACACCAGTATGTGCTCTTAATAGCTGAACAAGCTCTCCAGCCCTTGGGAAAGGCTCTATTTCCTTAACGTTAATGGCACCTCATTACTGTTATCTTCCAAACACCTTATTATTCTTCCTTCTCCACCATATTTATTGAATATCTCCTCCTAAGGCAGAAGTTTTCAAGCAGTGGGTTGTGACCAACCCTTTCACAGGGGTCGCCTAAGGCCATCAGAAAACACAGAGATTTACATTACTATTCATAACAGTAGCAAAATTACAGTTATGAAGCAGCAAGGAAATAATTTTTATGGTTGGAGGTCACCACAACATGCAGAACTGTATTAAGTGGTCGCAGCATTAGGAAGGTTGAGAACCACTGTTCTAGAGGGATGTGAAGGCCCAGAGGACTCTACCACAAATGAGTGAGACAGACCCATTCTTACTCACTTTCTTTCTTTGAGCTCATACCAGCATTATGTCACAGACAGCATGGGACACATCAAGGACTTAAAGCATTGTCATGTCCTGTTTGGCTTTCTGGTCCCCATACCCTGAATCCCTCAGGTTCTGCTGAATGCACCGGAGGGTGTGCACACTGGATAGTTGCTTCTCGGAGCCTCTGCATGTGGTTTTCATTGCCGTGTTCTTACTTCACTGTCTGTCCGGGTACAGACCAACCCTAGAAGAACTGCAGTCCTCACTCATTCCGCTTACACAAGCTGGACCAAGTGTGTCTAGCCTGACCTTCTGTTGGAAGGCTGGAAGTAGGGTGAGGGCCACACACCAGGTTGTCTTGAGTTCCAATCCTGCCTCTCCCTTACTGGCCATGCAGCCTGTGAGTCCCTGGCACTCACCTTGTAAAACTGGGATGGTAGACCTGAGGTAGGATGGAATAAAATAGTACTTTCAAGTGCTCAGCCCCATGTTCGTGTCCTACAGATAGCTCTGGTCATTATTAACTCTTCAGTCACACTTGGCAAAGGCTTCACTGACCCCCTTCAATCTGACTTTGCATCCTTCCACAGCCTAGAACATGCCAGGCCTCAATTTAGGCGGCTGTTCCTCCATTCACCCTCTGCTATGTCTCTCTACTGACCACTTTTTCTCATCATTGAAGACCTAGCTTGGGCCTCATAAGGAAACCTGCTTTGAAGGTGCCAGTTGGTCCAGTTGCCCCTCCTCCACTCTCTCTCTCTCTGCTCCTAACAGTCATCTTTGTGTGATTTCCTAGTCCATTGAGCCTTGCAGCCCCTCAAAGGCAAGCAAGGTCTGTCACTCAGAGACCTATCTCCAGCCCCCCCCTCCGGCCCCCCAGGCTGACACATCACTGGCTGATTTCAGGAAGGGCTGAGCTGAGCCCTCCTTCATCCTGCTGGGGAAGTGTGACTGGGGCAAAGCCTTTACCACCCAGGCAGTCCCTTTGTGTTGGGTTTGATCTTGAATGGTAGAGCATCTGATCAACGAGGCTTTGGGTCTGGCTTTGCAGCAGCTGCGATTGAACCCAGAGCTTTGTGCAGACCCCATCCCTCTCTAGAGTCTGTATCTTGTCTCACGAAGTGGCCCTAATCAGCCCGAAGTCCCCTGGGGCAAAGCAGCCCTTGGCCTGCACTGCTTTCCCCTCAGCTCTTAACCGCCAGGGCCCAGCCGGGCCTCAGGGCTCAGCCTGGCTGTTTCTTTGCTATATCATTGGTTCCTATATTCTGACCAAAGAGAGAAAAAGATGTTTTGACTTCTGACATACTCTTAAACTGGTATAGAGGCTTCAAACCCATGACACTTTAGAAAAGTTTTCACCTATAAATTATCCTGTAAGCGCCAGATTCTCTCTCTCTCTTTTTCTCTAAAAGATTGTAGAAAGGAGACAGTAATCGCAAAATATAATGCTGGATTTAAATGCAGGTTTTGTCGTTTTGGGGTGCTGTTTGTTTGTTTGTTTTTGAGACAAGGTTAAACTGTGGCCTACGTTGGTTTGGAATTTGCTTTATAGCCTAGGCTGGTCTCACACTCATAGCAATCCTCCTGTCTCAGCCTCTCACATGCTGCCATTACAGGAGTGAGCCCATCTTGAATTGAACATTTACATTTACTTTTCCACCCAATCTTCATGTTTTGGTGTCTGAGCACTGTATGTAAGGGAAGTATTTCCCCCCCAACACCAGCTGTCTATCACAGAGCATCCTCGGGATTATTTAGGTCAGATATAAACCACTAAGGCACTTCAAAATAGGCTGCATGGAACAGTACTTCCTGGCCCCACCTCGGCACATTCAGCCAAGTGCTGCATAAACGTTTACCCTAATACCTGGCTGGATTCCCTTGCTCCCGCTCTTATGGATCTTTGGATGGCTGACTCATGGTTTTCGGAACCAGCCCAGCAGATAGATGAGCAGTAGTAGCACAGTGTCCGTGGCCTCTTTTGTCCTTCCTCCTCCCTCCCACAGGCACTGGCGGTCTCTGACGGGGCAGAGGGTGACTGATCACTGTGTTTCTGTGTGGGGTGCTCTGAGGCGTTTAGAAAGCTACATAGACACCTGGGCTCACCTTGGAGAACAGTTAGAAAGATGGGTGACATTACTTATTTTGTTTAATCATAGGACAAGACCAAAGATAATTCTTACAATTCTCCATTTTATAAATGAAGACTACTCATATTCATTTAATGTGTGTGTGTGTGTGTGTGTAAGTGGGTCTTGATAGAGAAGATGGAAGGGCCAAAGAGATGTCATATTTGAGAGCGGGGCAACCTTTCCACCTCAGATACCCTCAGTGTGTCGCTCCTGATTGGTTCACATGCTTTTGTGACCTGACATCTTTTTTTTTTTAATTTCATTTTGTACTTCTCCTTATGCATATCCATTGTACATAGTACTGTTGGTAGAAGGACATTTTTCATGGAAATATGCATTGCACCTCTTGATGATCTTTGAACTACAGAAAATCAAAACAGGAACAGTGTTTGGCACATGGATACCTTACTGTTCCTGGCATGACGGTAGCATCATGGTAATGAGAACCAGGATAACCTGGGCTTTCATATCCATAGCAACTCAGCTGAATCATGTTCAATAAAGTTAATTGTAAAATTTAAGTTCCAAGCATATAGGACCATCAGATAGGCCCAGGGCTTAAACAGCTGCTACTGATCAAAAGCAGAATAAATTTGACCTGGCTTAATGAAGATGGAAACATTGACTTTGGAGGTCCAGCTCACTGAAAGCCTGTAGCTGGGTAAGATTCTCGTTTACATAGCAGCTTAATGTGACTTGTTTGACCTAGGTCCTCCTTCGCCTCCTTCTCCTCCTCCTTCTCTTGAGTCAGGGTCTCTTGAAGCCCAGACTGTTCTCTGATTCACTATGTAGCTAAGGTTGACCTTGAACTCCTGATTGTCCTGCCTCTAATAACTGAGACTAGTCATACTGTATATTATACTCCTGGTTTATGTGGTCTTGGGATAGAATCCAGGGCTTTGTGACGCTAAGCTAGCACTCTACCAAGTGAGATTCCAGATGCCCCCCATAGAGCAACTGTCCCCTGGGCTGCTGTTGACTCGGTCAGCCTCTGGCCTCCTGCCTAGGTTCTTGAGGGGGACCTGGCATCTGTGTGTGCTGTTCCAAGTGCTGGAGCTGTAAACCATCAGAAGGAATTAGCTGCAAGGCAAGAACTTGTGATTGGTGAGATACTTACTATCTGGAAAAGGTCAGGCATGCAGGCTCGCCCTCTCTTATCTGATGGAGTATTTTCTTTCAAATTCTTTCAGCATTGCAATTAAAATATGAGCCTGGTATATGAGCAAAAGGAACCCATGTCCTCAGGCCTTGCCTGGGAGAGGGACACTCTTCAGATTTCTGACCCTTGCTCTGCTCCCTTTAGGATCATGTTTTGGGTTATCTGGATTGCCAAACTTCTTTTCCCCAAACCTACATCTGCACCCTGCAAGGATGCTTGGGTCATTTTGTGAAGGCCTTCCTGGCCTCTGTTTGGACATCTTATACTTTAGAGGGGTAAGAAATGAAGTGGGGTTGGAGTGGGGAGAAGGAGGAGGGAGAGAACTCATTAGAAGACATAATTGTTTATCTCAATGTCTTGCTTTTAAAAATTTATTTTTATTTATGTGTACATCTGCATGTTAGTATGCACATGTGCATGTGGGTGCCTACGAAGGCCCGAAGAGGGTGTCTGATGCCCTGGAGCTGGAGTCATGGGTGGTTGTGAGCTGCCTGATGTGGGTACTGAGAACCATATACTTGGATCCTGTGCAGGAGCAGCCCATGCTCTAACTGTTGAGCCATGTCTCCATCTCCTCATGATGGAGCAGGCAGGTCATGGAGAGGAAGACAAGATGTCAACCAGGGCTCCCATTTCCAGGGAAAGTCTTTGAGCAAGGAAGTACTTCTAAAGTTCGCCCAGGCCCTCCAAACACTGGGGAGTTGTATTTGTCAGTCAAGGCACAAGGTGATGATTCGTTTGGTTCAGCAGTGCATTGGTTTGGTTTGTGATTTTACCCATTTTGGTCCATGGCATTCTAATCCTGGGCCTTCCAGTGTCTGGGTGGGCTTGGCATGGGCAAGAAGAATTGGGCAAAAAGTTACATCTGCTCGCTGCATCCTGTTTTCCTGGAGCAGAGAACATGCCTGTTAATGAAATCCAGGACCCTGGCCGTCTTCTAGGGTGAGGAAAACTGGGCTCGCACAGTCGCAGTGTTGTGGCAGGAATGAGGGCTGGTCCCCTAGGCTGTTCTGCTGCAGCGGCTTCCAGAGTTGGCAGCATCTTGGTTTCGTCTCCCCCCTTACAGAGGCGATTAGCACAGGGCAAATGTGTTTTTCTGTATTATGAGTATTTCATTTGAGCAATCCATTGCTTCTCAAGCATTCTTTAAAACTGGGGATTCTAGGACAGTTTAGAAAAGTAAAACCCTTTCAGCTGCTCCAAGCCACAGGACTGATAAAAGCAGGCTGCTTGAAGAATTGCAGGTTTGACTGAACACGCACATGTCCAGAGGAAAGCAAGGGGTGGTCCATATTTTCAACAGATGCCACAGTGGCTCTTCATCGAGTAAAGATCTAAACTGTTTAAAAAGATGGACTCCTTCTGAGGAGGGTCACTCACTAATGCCTTCCTTCACCCCCAAGCTCTGTAGCCTTCTTCCACACAGAGAGATGCAGTTGTTCTGTGCACCTGGTAATAGAAGGATCTGGAATCTTTGTGGACACAGTTACTAACCATGGCAGGAGCTCCCTGAGCTCATCCTATGGACTGGAACATGCTGAGATCTCCCTGTGTGTTAGGGAATACTCAAAACACTTTGCAATTATAGTCTCTTAGTTAGGTTTCCATTGCTGTGATAAACACCGTGACCATAAGCAATGTGCAGAAAGGGTTTATTTTGCTAATACCTTCCTGTCACAGTTCATCACTGAGGGAAGTCAGGGCAGAAACTCAAGGCTCTTAGGAACCTGGGGGCAGGAGCTGATGCAGAGGCCAAGGAGGAGTGCTGTTCATTAGCTTGTTCCTCATAGCTGCTCAGGCTTCTTTCTTATAGAACCCAGGACTCCTTGCCCAGGGATGGCACCCCCACAGTGAACTAGACCCTCCCACATCAGTCCCCAATCAAGAAAATGCACCCCATGCTTGCCGCAGGACAATCTGGTGGAGGCATTTTCTCAGTTGAGGCCACCTCTTTCCAAATGACTTCAGCTTGTGTTTCATTGACATAAAAACTAGCCAGCACATGTAGTAAGTCTGTTAGAGGATTTGATTTGGGGATCTGAACCCACAGTTCTTATGGCATACTGACTCTAGATGGACTCAGTCCATACTAGCAGTTTTCTACCTATAAGAATTAAGAGAAATAACTATGTCTTCAATATCTTTCTACTGCATCAGCATTTAAAATACAGTATCTTGTTTCATTTCCTCAGTGAAATAAAATAATGCCTGATCCATGTACCATGTATGTCACATCTGACAGATGGCCTTAAGGCGAACATGCACCCTGCACTGTAAATGCTGAGCTCTATCTGGATCCTGGAGGAGTTACACACCAGGAACACTGGGTAGCTTTAATAAGACGGGTGCTGGATGGGGAAGGACTGGGGAAGGGTAAGGCTGTAGTGAGTAGTTGAGGGTACATGAGGTAAACCCAGCAGGATTTTCCATGAAGCATTTTAAAGTTAAATTCACGTCTCTTGCCTGGTAGAAGCCCAGCTCCTGGTTTGGCACTGTGGCTAACAAGTATCATCAATGCAAACAATAATTAAGACACCTTGCAAGGGTTTTGTTTTCCTAAGACTGGAGGCAAACCAAATTTTTATATGGTATTACCTATAATGAACTTTGAAATGGAAAGACAATTTTATAAATTATTAAGGAATAAATAATCAAGGGGTTGGAGACATGGCTCCAGGACTGCCCTTCCAAAGGAAGAGTTCCCAGTACACACTTTTGACAGCTAACAAGTAACTCCAGCTCAGAGAAACCTGGCGCCCTCTTCTGGCCTCCACAGGTTCTTCATTCACATGAGCATACCCGCACAGACACACATGCACACAAAGTAAAATTAATTTTGAAAAGATAATAAATGGTAAATTCTCATTTGGGTCTTAGAGGAAGGATGGAAGACTTATTTTTTTTCTAACAATAGAAGATATTACAAGATCATCGGGTAAGATGATCAAAAAGCATGCACAAAATGTAGGAAAAATATTGAGAAGTTTGTTAAGTCATTAATGGACAAAAATATTTTTATGAAGATTTCTATTTGTGGCACTTGTAATTTGTATAACACCATGCTAATAATTCTAAATAAATATTCACTCTCACAGCCAAATTTCTATTCTTAATCATGTGTTAGTTTCTCAACAGAGTGTCTCTAAAATGTATAAACATCACCTTCCCCAAGACTTGAAGGCATGCCTGATGGTATTGCTCACTCACTGGTGCAGGAGATGTAGTTAAGAATGCCCCACCCCGTCTCCCTGATGCACACATTCTGAAGTCTGCACTATGGTGTCAGCAAACAAAAGCCTTCTCCTCACCTCCCGCCTCGGGTTCAGCTAAAACCCTTCATCACTTGCCTCACTTTCCAGTCCCGTGCCAAGGAGAAACCGAGTTGGAAATGTGTAATTACCACAAGACCTTGATCTTAAATGAGAGGTAACCCAGAACTGACCCTTATTTTGAGATCAGAGGGACAGACAGCACGTGGGGACTGAGGCACCGGGCCCGGGGAAGGTGTGCGGGCGGACCCGCTAAGTGTCGGCTTCACTGAGGCTTGCTTTTCATTATTTGTGATGAGAATTGAACTAGAAGAGGTTTTCTGCCTTTTTTTTCTTTACTTTCCCTTTCTTTTCATGTGTGTGTGTGTGTGTGTGTGTGTGTGTGTGTGTGTGTGTGTGGTGTGCGCCTGTGCACACACGTGCCAGGGAGTGGGGAACAGGTGCACGCCTATCACAGTGCGTCTGTGGCGGTCAGAGGCAAACCGAGGAGTCAGTGCTCTCCTCTCCTTCCACCTGCGCTGTGGGGCGGTCTCTCTTGCTTTTACTGCTGCACCACAGAGGTTCCTGGAACTCAGGCCCCAGGCTTGCTAGGTAAATACTTTTCATCTGCTGAGCCACCTCCCTTGCCCAACATTTTTTTTTTTTTTAGACAAACTCTTTAATCGACTTGGAAATTGCCAATTTGGCTTAGGTCCAGGGAGCCTCTCTCTACCTCCCCAGTACTGAAATTACAAGTCTTCACTATGCCTGGCTTTTTAAAAAAAAAAAAAAAAAAAAAGATTTATTTTTATTATTTTTAGTTACGTGTAGGTGTGTGGGTGTGTGCATGTGAGTGTGGGTACCCATGAGGCCAGGAGCACCAGATCCCCACGGGAGTTGGTATTACAGACAACTGTGATCTTCCCAGCAACGGTGCTGAGAATCAAACTCAGGTCCTCTCTAGAAATGGTACACGCTCTCCATCCCCCATGCCTGCCTTTTTATATTGTTTCTGGGGACCCAAACGCAGGTCTTTCTGCTTGGGTGCATTCCCACCGAGCTACCTCCCCAGCCTTCTGAAACATGTAATTCTTTGTGCTAATAGAGAAATTTAACGAAGCTGACTTGGAAAACATGTACTAAATCCCGAACTAATCCAAATATAAAACTACCCAAATCCTCACAGGTCGGACCCACCATTTCCCTGGAGTTTTAAATTTGCCATTATTAAGGGAAAATGTAAAAATGTAGTACCCGGGTTATTTTAGGAACCCCTGGTGCAGGTGTGTGAGTGGCAGACTGTGGAAACCGTGGCTTTGCTTCAGCTGGAACTCCGGCCTCACTCAAGGCAGCCTCACTTGGTTGGTGGGAATGTCATTCTCTTCGGTGAGCTACAATGTTTGCTTCAGGTCTTCCCTTGAGTGGACAAAATGTCCAAGAAGGTTTTTCCCATGGTAGAAAAATCAAGAAGGACTTCACTTTATCCTGAAGAAGTAGACCCAAGGAGTGTCTATGTGCCTTGGGTAGGAAAGGGAATGTGTGTGGGTATAATTAGTGTTCTGTTGCCCTTCAGAGACTGGTCCATCACTTTCCTTAACATACTCTTAGAGAAGACAGACATGGCCATGGCCTGGCAGCTTCTAGACTGCTGTTTTAGGCAGGGAGGAGCTGCTGAGACCTGTAATTGCGTTTCTGTTTAGCTTGCAGACACTTGTTAGGCACAGGGTATGGATGTGTGTGTGGGGGGGGCGGGGCAGGAAAGAATCCGTGTGCAGGAGCACATGCACATGTCCGTGAAGGCAGGGGACCACCTTGGCTTTCATTGCAGGGACCGTCTGTCCACCTGGTGTTTTTGAGGCAGCGTGTCTCATTATCCTGGTTGGCCAGTGAGTGCCAGGCATCACCAGTCTCTACCTCTGCACTGTTGTATTATAAATGTGTGCCATCCAGTGGCTTCTGGGGGTCGAGAGGGTCCATTTTCTTTAAGGGTGTGGCTCCTGGTAGTTAGCTACACTCCAGTGGATGGCCCCATGCCCAGATGTATATGGACAACACCAGTTGAAGTTGATGGGTTATGAAAATAATTTTGTTAAAAAAAAGAGCGTGAAGTTGGGGGGGAGGATAAGGAGGAGGGGTAGATATGGGAGGAGTTAAGGAGAAGAGTTGGGGTCAATGTGATCATAATACATTGTCAACGAACTAATCAAAATATCTATTTGATAAAAGAAGGAAGCATTAAAAAATAAACAAATAACAAAAGAAACCAAAATGCATACCACCATGTCCAGTGTTTTATATGGAGCTGAGATACAACTCAGGTCCTCACATTTTTGAGGGAAGTACTTTATCCACATAGCCATCTTTCACCTCCAAATATAGGACTCTCAAGTGACCATATATCGTGTTCATATTTTATCTCTAGAACCTATATAATGCTTGGAGGAAATGGTCATTTTGAGATCATCTGCTTTGCAAAAATACATACAAAGGAAAAATGAACCACAACCTTTGACTGGCAGTCAGGAATCTCTAAAGTTATGTGGTTCTAGATGGAGGGCCAATCTCTCAGCCCATGCTGGGCACTCTTATTTTTATCAGGACCATGGTTAAAAAAACTTCTGTGGTCATCATTCACAGGGCCATTCTCACGACCTGCTTTTCCCTTCTGGAGGGCAGGGGCCAGTCTGTGTGCCGTCCTGTTTCCCTGTCCCCTCCAGCTGTGGCCTTGCTTGTTCTCCATCCTTCCGCAGTCTCCTCCCTCCCATGAGTTCGTGGGTCAAGACCCCCAATCTCGAGCCCCGGGGCTTCGGCATTGAACATAGTAGGTGTCTGTTTCTTATTGCTGGTGGCAACTAAAGATTTTTCTGATACTCACTGTTTCTTGCAGTCCAGCAGAGTGGCATCCCTGGGAACCTTGAGCCCTTCCCCACACCCACAACCTTGGAGTTTGCATTTGTCAGGACCCTCGAAAAGCATTTACCAAGAAGGGTTTACTTATCTGCTGTGGTTTCAGTGGGTCCCCACAGGCTGGATCCGCCACTCAGGAATGGGAGGATTCTCAGGGGAGCTGGCCCAGTGTCACCAACATCCTTCACAAAGCTTGTACCCAGCACACTAAGCTTGGCAGGGGACTGTGCTCTGGCTAGCCGCCAGTCAACCGAGGCAGTTTCCGTCACTGCCACCTCCCGAAGCTTTTCAGCCACCAATGCCCATCTCACCCAAGGATCTGATTCTCCATGAGACACACACCATTAGTCATGTCTCCATCAAAGTCTGCCTTGACACATGCAGGCTTTAATCCCTGCTGGGCTCTTTGTACCACGCCATCCCTTAAAATGTGTGGCTTCGTCCTCCATGCTCAGTGCCAAGTATGTGCATGCCCAACAAATTAACACATTCATGACAGTTATTTGGGGAGTTCTCAATCTCTCAATGTTGTTACTTTTGAAATTATTTATTTACACAATTTATATAATAAATATCTTCTCTTTACATGTTTATTATTTGTTTATTTTGCTTGCGCATGGGGGAGAGAAGAGGCCTGTCATGGAGAGCATGTGGAGGGGAGAGAACACTCATGAGAGTGAGTTCTCTCCTACAGTGTGGGCTCTGGGGACCAAACTCAGGTCTTCAGGCTTGGAGGTGGGCGAAGGAGCGAGCACCTTCACCCACTGAGCCCTCTCAGCAGCCCATCCCCCATCCTTGTCCAATCTTCCTCTTTTGTTTTGAGGAACTCAATTTGCTGAAGCTCAGAAAGGACCCACTAGACTTTTCCCAATGCTGGGCATTGACTTAAACTGCTCTGAGTGTGCCCCCTCGGATTGGCTTCTGTAGTTTACCCAATCCTAAGGCAGTTTTTAAACCCTGGCTACTTTCATCTTCTGGAATTCTCAGTTCCTGTTAGTGATTCACACCCCTAAGTAATACTGTAACAACACACGGTTCTCAAGACTAAGTTTCTGACCTTTCCAATTGTTTTCTCACGTTTTTTCAATCCCTTGCCATCTGAACTGTACTTGGCATAGAGAAAAAAAGAAGAAAACATTTCCACTGCCTTCTGTGTCTCATGCTGCTTCCTGTTGCGTCAAAGCGCAACTTCTTCATCAGACCGACTTGCGTGCGATCCTTAGTGCCTGGACCCCTTTAGTGAGACGTTTGTTTACAGCAGAAACCTGGTGGTGTGAATGCAGGGCTGCTTGCTTTCAGTTTTACTCTCCAGCTGAGCGGCCACAGCACCAACTGTCTGTCATTGAAGACTCTCCTCATGGGCTTCTCCTTGGTCACCCTTGATTGTCTCTAATCAGTCTGCACATATTTCTGTCAGTTGAATCTCCCTTGGCCCAGCCTTCTGTGGGTTCTCTCCCTGAATCCTCACACATACTTGAGGCATGTGTGAGGGTACATATGTGTGAGGTGACCACAGGACTTCCCTTCCCCATTGAGGTCAGACACTTCTTCCGTGTGCCTGGTGCACACACTAGACAGAGCCTTGCAGATCCATTTCATGAGAACATGCACGGATCAGACTGGGTCTCTCTCATAGCCCATTCCACTATTGCATACTTCATGCCCTGGCTCCTGTTTAATTAATTATTTTTTGGTGTGTGTTTATGGTATCTAAGAGGATATACATTTGTGTGTATATTCACAGTTATGTGTGAAGGTACATGTGTGGGATTGGGAATATGTCTATGGTATATGTGAGCGTACACATGTATGTGTGTGCATGGGTTTTCCTGGTATGTGTGAGGGTATATGTGTGCGTTTTGCTTGGGCACACTAGAGAACAACTGGACAACTTTGGGTATCATTTCTTAGATTCGATCAACTCTTTTTTTTTTAAATAATTAAAACTATTGTAAAGAACTTTCAAATGAAAAGCATTACTCAGTGAGATTAGCCAGACCCAAAGTTGATGCATCTCATGGAACTTCTATAGATCTCTTCTCTAGGGCCTTATTTTGCCAAGTAGACTGGCCTGCCTGGCCAGAGTCTCATATATCTGCCTGTCTCCAAATCCTCAGCAGGGGGTTATCCATGGAGGTCACTAATGGTTGTGAGCCACCATGTGAGTGCTGGGAATCCAACCCAGACCCTCTGCAGGAGCAACAAGTGCTCTTAACCATTGGCACCTCTCTAGCCCCCGGGCTACATCTTTAGCTCCTGTGAGCTCATTTAAATCCCCCATCTTCCTCTTGCTCACTGCCTCTCTTGGAAGCTCATTCATATGGCCACTCACCAACCTTGGTGTATGCCTTCTCACTTCAGGATTAGATTAGACTGAAAACTCTCCAAGGGAACCGCTATCCGTGTCTGAGTCTCCCCACTCCATAGCAAGTGTTCTCAGTACACATGCTCATTTGTGTGCTGTGTTACTTGCTACTCTCAATTCAAAGGCAAAGGGGCAGGCTTGTGAGTCTAGAATACGTGCCTTCTTGCTATCAAGCATTACTGCCAGGGCTTTGCTACCTATAGCTACAGGTGTGCTTCAAAGCATTCCGGGCTTGGAGCGAGTCTGGAGTGATCCACCCTGTTGCTGTCTACAGTGTAACCTCCAGTCTTTCATTCTGTGAGTCTGAGGGTGCTGCACTGGGTGGAGGGGGCACTTAAGGCTTGCTATTCTTTCATACATTGCATTTGTCTTTGATATATTTATTCTTTTGTCCATTGCTTCAGACAATATGATTCTGGATGCTCACGGAACTCATAAAGTCAATAGCCATATTGTTTAGGACAAATATTGGCCCCTGCTACCTTCCTTTGTATGGACTGTGTGTTGTCTTCTGCCACTGGGATTGTTGAAGAAGGGATGGGAGACTGTTGAGGAAGAAGAGAGAGCTAGAAGACTTCCTGTCTGAAAGTGTGCAAGTGTCCTTGTCACAAAGGCGACTCTTTCTGGAAAGCCCTGTTAGAATGACACATTCAGAACAACTGAGTATGAAGCCTCCTAGTCATATGCATACTTAACAGGAACAAGCCGGGAGGGTGTTCTGGAAAGCCCTTAACCCTCTCCTCCACCACGGTGTTCTCAGCTCCATATGGCAACACCAGTGCACATGCAGCCTGGGCACCAGGAGCTGTGTGTTTCCTGCTCTGCCTGCAGGCAGATCACCACCCAGTTCCATCTGGATCATCCCTGTGATGCTCCCTCTCTGAGGAAGGCCTGGAGTAGCCACCGACATCATTACATCCCTCAGGCTTTGTGTGAGTTAGTTTTTCTCACCACTGTGACAAAAGTGCTACATAGAAGCAACTTGAAAGTAAATAGATCCTTTAGTTTGGGTCCATTGTAGTTAGGAAGGCATGGAAGAGAGGCCATGGCCACTCTGGCAGGGCGCCTGGAGCAGGACTTGTTCACATCTTGAAAAGATATGGACAAAAGGACAAGGGGGCAGACAGCTCAAGCCAGAGCCAAAAGCAGCTGCCACCTGCAAGGCTCTCCCCCTGCGACTTATTGCTAAGGTGGCTATGGTCTGGAAGATTTCATGACCTCCCCAAACAGCACCACCATCTGGAGATACAGTGTTCAAACATGAGCCTATGGAGGACACTCCACATTCAGAGGAAACAGCAGGTGTGTAGGCGAAGGTTTCTCTGTCCAGCCAGCAACTCCCAAATACCCAGCAGCCACTTCCCAAATAATTGACTCAGAGACTTACTATTACTTATAGGTGTTTGGCCGATAGCTCAGGCTCATTACTAGCTAGCTCTTACATTTACATTAACCCATTTCTATTAATTCTTGTTTTGTCACATGGCCCATGCCTTACCTGTGCTTTCACATCTTGCTTCTTGGGCAATTCACAGTGTCTGCCCTGACTCTGTCCTTCTTTATCTACCTCTTCAGTTTGAATATACTGCCTAACCTTATTCTGCCTGACTACTGGTCAAAGCAGCTTTATTTATCAACCAATGAGAGCAACACATATTCACGGCACACAGAAAGACCATCTTACAGCAGCAGGTGTGCACCACCCAAGCTTTTACCCACCCTATGGAGTCAGAGGAAAGGAAAGAAAAGTTTGTATCCTTAGTCTTAACAGTCTGACACTTTTCAGAAATGGTTGAGAGACAAGACTCTTAATTTGACACTCCATTGGTTAGCTTTTTAAACTGCTGAAAACATTTGTCTTTCAAGATTTTAATGATGGTTTTGGCGAGGGTGCTTGTGGCCATCATATAATCACTTACACTGTCCCGGACATTACCAGGCATTTTCACAAACTTAGAGTGTCACCTCTCACTCACTTACTAATGAGATGCCTGGAGAGTCCCCAGGGCACAAAAGGACACCCAGTTTCTTTTTAATAATGATTACTTTTGTTATTTTTACAATTTCATAACGCATATAATGTGTTCTGACTACTTCCTCTTTCTGTCCTCTCTTATCTCCGCCCCCCCCCACACACACCCGTCACCCTTCCCTATCCCACCAGTACGTGACTTGGTTTTGTGACCCATTTAGATAAGCAGGGCCACCCGTGTGACAGTTGAGTTGGTGGCATCCAGTTTCTTAACAGTTCAATGTTATCTTCTTGAATCATAGCTATAACTTTAGCTCCCATGAACCAAGTCCATTGGTTTTATCTCTGCCAATATAACAACTTCCCCTTCCACCTCCTCTGTTTCTTTTGGTGTACATATGTATGTGTTGCATGTATGTGTATGTAGTTCATCTGTGTGTGTGAGAGAGTGAGTGTGTGTGTGTGTGTGTGTGTGTGTGTGTGTGTGTGAGAGAGAGAGAGAGAGAGAGAGAGAGAGAGAAGAATGAGGAGACCAGAAGTCAATGTTGAATGTCTCTTTCTATTGCTCACTCTCTCTCTGTTATTATTATTATTTCTATTATTATAGAAAGAGTCTCTCTGAACTTGGAGCTCATCAATTAGTTTAGACTTGCTGGTCAGCAAATCCAGAGATCCTCATATCTCTGTCCTCCCAGTGATGGGATTGTAAGGAAGCACTGCCATGCCCAGCCTTTTTATTTGACTACTGTGAATCTGAACTCAGATCCTCTTGCTGACATGCAGACAGTTTATTAACTGGGTCATCTTCCCATCCCTTGCCACTCTTTGTATATAAAAAACAACTGGCCTAGGTATCCAGTATCTATGTGAGTCATGCTTTGCCAATCAAAACATCTCTGTTCTCTGAATATTTCTTCAGATGTTCATCTTTTACAAGTTCTGGGAAGGGAAATGAAAAACAATATGCAGCCTCTGATACAAGTTTAGTTGTTTTGACCAGTGTAGTAGCAGGCTGCAGGAGGAGCTTTGAGGGCAGCCCTGGGAAGCTTGGGCGCCCATCATTGACAATGTCATTTCTAGTAAATCTTCACTATGATATCACCAGGGTGTCAACTACTTGGCTCTTGTGCTCTCTGAATGGCAGGGTTCTAAAGTCAGAAGAAAATGGAGAGATTAGAGGGTCAGGTGACATGCACTGGTTCCAAGCAGAACTGAGACCAAATTCCGGGAGGTCAGTGTGCACTCCATTGTAGTAACGGGGTCACTCCAGTGAACTTCACACCTCTGTTGGTTGTTCTTCTCGTTGCTGTTGACAGAAGCAACCCAAGGAAGGAAGGCTAGTTTCGACATACAGTTGGGTTTCCCGTCGGTGGTGGTGGGGAAGACATGGCGGCCGGTGAGAGCATAGGGTGCTGGTCTGACTGACCCACAGTCAGGAAGCAGACACACGCATGCTGGTCTTTGCTTGTCTTCTCCTTCAGTTCAAGGACCCAGCCTATGAGATGGGTGGGTCTTCCCTCTTCAGTTAAATCTCTCTGCACACACCCTCACCCCCACCCCCCAGAGCTGTGTTTCCCTGACTAGTCTAAATCCAACCAAGCTGTCAAGAAGTGTCATCTCAGTGCCCATGTTCCCCTTTGTTCCATATAATCTAGGAACACATCAAATGTCTTTTACTGTAGAATGGGTAGAAATGAATATTAAAATGAACATTAAAATGAAATGATGAATATTAAAAACAAAACCCTTGTGAGGAGTGGGAATATAGCTCAGTAATGGAATGCTGGCCTAGTGTCTGTGAGGCCTGAGCTTTAATTCTCAACACCACACACACAAAAATTGCCAAAGTGGTTATTGACCCGCCTCTCTAGTAGTGGGAAACCAGTGCCAGGTGGGCAGGACAGAGAACCAACTTGAATTTTTTTTTCTCAGTGAAGTGGGCAAAGAACAGCAGCCAGGCTTGGGGACTATAGTCTGATAGGTTTGAAGACACCCTATTGACCATCCCTGGCTGTGATATTCTATACTTAATCTTCTACATGATTACAACACTTGGTTAATTAAAAAATGTGTTTGCTTGCATGCCATTTTAAATCTGGAAACTGCCCTCTGAGAGGGTGTAATTCTCCATCCCATTTTACAGATGTGGAAATGGAGGCCCAGAAAGATGCACCCATCCACCTAAGCTGTAATAGGACCATCCATCCACTGAACCGCTGTAACGTATTGCGAATTTATCTTCTCATCTTTCTAGTGTCTGTAGTTATTATGCTCTTTCACTGCTTACTTTATACATAAGTCTAAGATAAAAATCTGTGATCTAGGGCTGGAGAGCTGGGAGCTGAGAGCACATGTTGCTCTTACAGAGGACCTGAGTTCAGTTCCCAGCATGCACATAGGGCAGCTCACAGTTGCACAAAATTCCAGCTCCAGAGGATTCAACACTCTCTTCTGGCCTCCTTGGGCACTGTACTCATGTGCACAAACCAACTCACAGACATACACATGTGCACATAATTTAAAGATGTCTATGTCTGTCATATTTTCACATACTAGTAGCTAAACTGTAGATGAGGTAGGGGGAAAGCCTACTCCTCACTTTGAAAGTTAGAATGCTGGAGAATTTCTTCTTTCAGATCACACTTCTTAGAGGGTTTTGCCTCTCCACCCCAATCTCAATGGAATTCACTGTGCAGTGTCCGTTTTTCCTCTGTTGCTAGTGGGACCAGTCTCTCTTCTGGGCTTGTGGTCTTGTTAATCCCACTGCCGAGGATAAGACCACCACCACAATTTAAAGCCAAATGGAGGCAAGCTTTAATTAAATACTGGCCAGGTGGATGGGCTCTGGCCAGGTCCATACCCAGTTTCCCAGGAAAACAGTCCCTAGTCACGGTTTGCAGGGGCTTCAGTGTTTCCCATCGGGGCAAGTGTACATCCTGATGTACTTCCTGCCTGGGAACCTCCCACCCACATGTAATTAAGCACAGCCAGTGCATATGGGTCAAACAAACTTGTTTAGGGGAGTGAAAACATGTGGCTTGTTATTGCCTATCAGCAAGAGCCTCCAGCATTTCAGGAACTATCTGTCCTTGGTAAGGGGGTTGCAGATCACAGGCATTTTTGTTTCATGATCTCTAAGGCATAGTAATTAAAACTTAAAATGTAACTTAGGCTTCCACAGTCTGCCCTCTTCAGGCTGTATCACCATTCCTAGGAAACACATGTTGCCATTTACAAATGGCTGTGTGTGCCATGCTGGCAATGGTGGGACAATCCTAGAATCCCAGCACTTGACTCATGGAGAAAAGAAGGGTCAAGGGTTCAAGTTCAAATACCTGGGCAGCCTGAGTTACAGGAGCTCTGCCTCAAAAATAAATAAATGAATGAATGAAAGCATAACAGACAGCTAGTTGCTGTCATTCTGTGATTCCCCTTTTCCTGGAGCTTCAGGTGCCCACACATCAGAGGTGTGAACACAAGCATCTCTATATAAGAAGGGCAGGTCTTCACCCTGGGGACAATTATTAACTTTGTGTGCCCTTCCCATAGCTGCTTAATCATGCGTCTCTGAATAAAGGTCTGAAGAAGAAGAAAGGTGCTTCAGATTCAGGATAGGAGTAAGACAGACACCCAATGTGTCATCAGATTGCTTGGATAGAAAACAAGATGGAGTTGGAAAGGTAGCACAGCTTCTGTACAGCTGTGGCATTTCCAAAGGACATGGGATGAAGAATGACCGGAAAGACTGGGGAGATGGCTCAGTGGTTAAGAGCACTTGCTGTTCTCAAGGACCTGAGTTCAGTTCCCGGCACCAAGTCCAGTGGCTCACAACCACCAGCTCTCGGGGATCTCATGGCATCTTCTGACCTCCCTGTGTGCTTGCACACACACACCCATAATAATAAAACAAGTCCTTTTTTAAAAAGAATGGCTTTGGCTAGCAGACAGTGCGTGGCCTGCCAGTTTGCCAAGCTAATTGGCACTCCCAATTTTCCACAGATTGCTTGGCTGAAGCGTTATTATAAAAAAGGAGAAGTTGAGTCATGACATCCTCTGTTTCATTTGGGTCAAAGCATGAATTAGAGCTCTGGTGACAGTGGCTTCATTCTCCCCTGTCCCACTGGTCCTCAGCAGGGGGAGTTTCCTGTGGCTGGAGTGAGCTGGAGGGGCCTCGTGATCCTCCTTCCTGCTGCAGACTTTCCATTAAGGTCAGGCTTCATTAAGTAATGACTGGATTAATGGATTTATGTTAGAACTGGCAAAGTTTTCATCAAATTCTTAGGGATTTTTCACTGTTATGTTTTATGTACTTCCTTCTTTAAAAAGATTGCATATTTTTAAGTCTTCTGAAATAACCTTTTTATGTAATCCTTAAATACTCTATTTTTACATACTGATTTTTGTATTAAGGAAGAAGCCACTGTAACAACAACAACAACAAAACCCTAAATTTGAACATTTCAGAATGACCCTTCTTCAGATTGGGATAAAGGTAGCACACAAAGGCTAAGGAAGTGAATGAAATTGCAGGGATATAGTGCCTTAAAATACATAGTGTTTGTGTTATATCTGTGTAAACTTGCACTTTTTCTGAATGACGAGTTCATTCACGGCTGTCACCTCTGAACCGAAGGACCATTTTCTGTTGAAGAATAGGAAGGTAGTAGAGTCCATGGCCATCATGGCAGGTAGTGTGGCAACAGACAGGCAGATGTGATTCTGGAGCAGTAGCTGAGAGTTACTTATGTCTTGAGACAACCATTAGGCAGAGTAGATCTAACCCACCCCCTGAAACCTCCTCCAACAAGGCCACACCTCTTATTCTTTCCCAAACAGTTCTACCAACTGGGAACCAAGCATTCATACCCTATGGGTGCCACGCTCATTCAAATTACCATAGGGTCCCAAGAAGCCCAGGCAGGTCTTGAACTCCCCATGTAGGTAAGAATGACCTTCAACAACTGTTCCTCCTGCCTCTGCCTACTGGGTGCTAGGGTTACAGTCTTGCCCCCATGACCAGTTTCTTGGATGCTGGGGATCAAGGTCAGAGCTTTGTACATGGTAGGCAAGAACTCTACCAGCTGAACCACATCCCCAGACCTCAAGACACATTTTCACTTTTAAAATTATTTGTATTTAATTTATTTATTTATGTATGTGGCTGGTACACATGTGTCCACATGCATGTGTAGGTCAGAAGACAAATTTGAAACTTTTTGAAGTTAGTTTTTTCTCTTCTTTTGCTATCCTTCCTGGTGCTTGAACTCAGGTCATCAGGCTTGGAAATAACCACCTTGACCCACAGAGCCATCTCACTGGCCTAAGAGACATTACAGAAGTTCATCTTTCTCATGGATGGGAAGGGAAGCACAGGGCTGCATATCTATGGAGAAGCTAGAGGCAGTTGATGACTGCAGGGGTGATGAAGTTGCTTTCTTCAGGGCTGAGACCCATGGTAGGTTTCCCAGGCTACAGTGCACAGCTCAACATCCATATGCCTTCAGATCCACTAACTGGCTCTCTATCTATCTATCTATCTATCTATCTATCTATCTATCTATCTATCTGAAAGCTGACATAAGGTAGAAAGATGGGGGGAGGACTTAAGAAGAGTTGGAGCATGAGAGGTGGATTTGACCAAAACAAGACACATGCATACATAGAAAAGGAAAAAACAAAGAAACAAACAACAAAACAACTAAACAGAGAAGTTCGGCTTCATCAGGACATTCTCCAGGCCAGTCTTTCTTCAAATGAATCTGTTTGTGTCCTGCAGTCTCTGTGAGGACTGGCTAAGGAGTTCCACCCTTTCAAAAGATCACAACTAGCAGAACTCATTCTGAAGAATTTGCCCAGAGTTATCTTCTTCAGAGAAGAAGAATGTTCACAGTGAAAACAAACAGCCCTGGAGTCATGTGCTTATATTACCTGCCTCATCCCCAAACAGGATTAGAGGCTGAGTCATGTAGGAAGACGCTTTGGGCTGGGCCAGACCACACCTGCATAGAACTCTGGAGGTGCTATCCAGACACTCAGAGAAGTGCTTGTAGGCAGCTGCTCACTGGAAGTCGAGCTCTGATGAACTTCCGTCTGTTAAATTCACCACTCTGTAGAGACTGTTTTTCTCTCCCTCTCATCCGTGTTTTTATTTATTTATTTATATTTATTTATTTATTTATTTATTTGTTTATTTATTTATAGTATATACAGTATTCTGCCTGCATGTGTCCCTGCAAGCCAGAAGAGGGCACCAGATCTCATTACAAGTGGCTGTGAGCAACCATGTGGTTGCTGGGAATTGAACTCAGGACCTCTGGAAGAGCAGTCGGTGCTCTTAACCACTGAGCCATCTCTCCAGCCCCTCATCTGTGTTTTTAAATGTTATTGTTTTTAGATTCATCTATTTTGTTTTATGTGTATGAGCGTTGTGTCTCCGTGCATGTATGTGTACCATGTACGTGGCTGGTGCTCAGAGAGGTCAGAAGAGGATGTTGGATCCCGTGGATCTGGAGTTACAGGTGGTTATTGCGGGGACTAGAACCTGGGTCCTCTGCAAGAACAGCAAGTGCTCTTAACTGCAGAGCTGTCTCTCCAGACCAACTTCCTAGTGTGTGTATGTGTGTGTGAACATTTGGATGTACATGTGTGTGAGGGTGGGTGTGCCTGCACATGTGTGTGTGTTCGTTTCACTGCAGGCCAGAGCACAGCTTCCAGTGGCTTCCTTAGAAATGCCTTCTACCCTCTTTTTGAGACAGGCGCTTTCATTGGCCTGGAGCTCACTGAGCAAGGTAGACTGGCTAAGAAGTAAACCCGAGGGCCTTCTGTTCCCACCTCTGCAGCCCGGAGTACGAGCCCACCCCACCATGTGCAGCACCTCTACACAGGCTCTAAGGGTCCAACTCAGATCCTTGTGCTTGCAGGCAAGAGTGTAACCAAACGAGCAGTCTCCACCCCAGCCCCACGACTGTGTCCTTTGCTGAACTGTATTTAATTTCCAACCCTGGCTGCACATCTAAATCATCTGAGAACTTTTAAAGTAATCGCACTGCCTGAGTCAACCCCTAAGTTCTGGCTCACTGGTCTGAGCAAGGCCTTGGCTGCATCTCAATCTTAAAAAAAAAAAAAAAATCCCTAGATGCTTCTGATGTGCAAGCCAGGATTAAAAACACTGATTCAACCAAACCCAGTGAGAGTACAAATAAGGATGTGTCCAGGAATGGCAAGGTATTTAGGCAGGGTCCCACAGTAGAGAAATGCCATTTCCTGGGATCAGCAACTCCCATTCATTGACATTCTAACCAAAAATGAGCAAGGCTTCAGAACAGAACTATGCAAGAATAAAGATTCTTTTGTTTTGGAGACATCCACAGAATGGCGGCTTCCGTGGAGATGGGGTGTAGCTCAGTAGACTAACATGTGTGAAGCCCTGGGTTCCGTCCCTAGTAAGGCATAAACTGGGTGGGAAAGCAAATGCATGTAACCTCAGCTTTCTGGAGAGTGAGGATTCCAGGATGAGAGGTGATCTTTAGCTATATAGTGAACTGGAGGCCACGATTTCCTGCTCTTGAAGCCTACCTGGGATATCTGCAGCAGGTAGAAATGGGGGCAGAGTCTCTCACTGAGCCTGGAACCTGCTGGTTCCTTTAGGGAAGGCTGGCTGGCCTGCTCACCCCCAAGAGCTTCCTGTCTTTGCCCTCCAGTGCTGGGATTACAGGCATGTACTGCTGCTCTTATTTAAGTGGGTGGGTGCTGGGGATCGAACTCGGGATTGTCATGGTTGCAGGACAGGGGTTTTACTGACTGAGCTATCTCTCCAGCCCTTTAAACATTCTCTGAAAATGACAACATGTAGCCATTGGCTATTGAAATCTTTTCAAATCTCACTCTTCTTAGATCCTAAGAGGGCACGAGAGGGACAGATTAAATTCTTTGTTCCTCTCTCTTCCTGTGTCCTCTGTCTGGTCATCTAAGGCTGAGAGTAGCATGGTTGAGTAATATACTCTAACTATCCTGCTTTGTTGGAGGAATGAATGTCCAGCCAGGACATGTAGGATTTTAGCTGTCAACTGTGAAGGGCTCTGAAAACAGTATTGTGGACAGGGAGATGGCTCAGTGACTCAGTGAGTTAAGAGTGCTCGCTGGTAGGCTTGAAGACTTGAGTTCAAATCTCTAGCACCCCTGTAAAAAGTCTGGGTGGTGGTGACTGCATGTGTTTGTAACCGCAGTGCTTAGCAGAAAATGGGGGATCACTGGGGCTTGTTAGTAGGCAACACACACACACACACACACACACACACACACACCACACCATACCACACCACACACATGTACATACACCATACCACATACACATACACACACCATGCCACATATACATGTACACACACACCGCAACACATACACACATACACCACACATACCACACACACATATACACCACACACTCACAATACACACATACACCATATACTCACACACACATGTACACACACACCACAACACATACACTCACATATACCACACATACCACACACACATATACATAACACACTCACACATACACGTGTACACCACACATTCACACATACACACATACACCACACACTCACATATACACATATATACCACACACACATACACACACTCACACACATATGCACACATACACACCACAAAACACACACACATGCACAACACCACAAACACACATTATACACATGCACACAAACACACACACACACACACACACACACACACACACACACACGGAGGTGAAAAAACAGCATTGTTTCGTGGGAGTAGAGTGTGCGTCCAGTCTCAGCGTCTGCCTATAGGGTAGTGGGATTATGGGATTATAAACAGCTCAGACTCATCCTGGACAGAAAAGCAAAAGTTTGGAAGAGTTTGGGATGAGAAGGAGCACAGGGAAGGCTGTGGGAGGGGATGGGTTAGAACAGGGCATGGATGGTGGCTGGCTTGCATGAGAAAGCCATGACGAAACTCGCAGTTTTGTATGTTAACTTTAATCTGTCCTGGAGACACAGGGAAGGAGGGAAAAGAGTGTGGAGAGAAGGTGGGGACATCTAGGGCTGAAGAATGCCTGCTTCTAACTGGGCTTGATGTCTATCAACATATCCTGCAGAGAATTGGCTTCCCTGGGGCCTTGGGGTTTCCCCTGTGAGCTGCTCACCTCTTTCTGTCCTGGGAGCTCAGCAGCATTGGTAAGCTGTGGCTGAAACCCTACAAAAAGCCTTGCATTTAAAAAAAAAAAAAAAAAAGCCAGTGTTTTCTCTGAAATATTAATTTCCTTGCTCTAGGCTGCTGTGGACTTTGACTGGAAACTTAATCTCAGTGCCTCAGCTCTGCTTTATGTTTCTGTCATTGAAATGAGGCTTAACGAGAATTACTTGATACCTTGGCAAGCCTCCCTATTTTGAACAGTCTTTTATCTTGGGGCCAGGGATTTGCATTTGGAGAGGCTAGGCCAGCTGACTCCAGTCCTGGCAGGTTGCAACTTGTTGCATTGCAGACCTTGTTGGCCCATTTCTCTCACTATTAGAACCTTCTGGCCATGCCACTCAGGGCTTATGGGTTTAGCAAGGATTGCTAGTCCCTGTCCTTAATTGTCCTCTGCTTTTGCTCCACCAGGGACACCAGAGCCATCAAACCATCTAAGCCACATTCCCCGAGGGCAGCGCTTTATAGATGGCACCCAAGGCAGGAGCAGGTCTCTTTCCCCTTCTCCAGAATTCCGCTCCATTCCCAGCCCTGCCCTACATCTATGACCTCTCTTCTTGACATCTTTGTTTATCTTTTTTGTTTGCTTGTTTTGTTTTGTTCTTGCTGTTTTCATTTGCTTGCTTGTTTGCTTGTTTGTTTTGCGACAGGGTCTCATTCCCTAGCCCAGGCTGGCCTGGAACTTCTTGCCTCCTGCTTCCCAGTGCTAGGATGACTACCAGGAGCCATTTTTAACCCCAGAGAGTCTTCCTTTTCAGGTCTCCCTGAAAACTGAGGCTGCTAAGTTGACAGGCAGTTCTTTGACTGACTGAGAGATAGTGTAAGTGGTTGTGAATGTGTACACATGTAGATGCACACGTGTGCAGTTGTGTATATATGTGTATGCATGTGCATGAGCATATGGAAGTCAGAATTAAAACCCAGGAACCATTAAACCACCCTGGTCCCCTTTTGGAAGGCATGCCACATTGGGCTAGATTGACTGGCTGTCAAGCCCCAGAGATGTGCCTGGATCTCTTCCCTAGCACAGAGATTACCATCAAACAGGAGTGCCTCCTCCTCCTCCTTCTTCCATGGATTGTGGAGATTGAACTTTGGGTCCACATTCATGCAAAGCGAACACTTGACCCTTGACCCAGTGAGCTGTCTCCCCAGCTGCTGGGAGATCTTTTCCTGATGAAAATCTCTCTATTATTGACCACATGTGACAAGTGGCTAGTGTGACACAGAACTGAATATGTGATTTTATCTACCTATTTACTTTTATTTTTTATTTTTTTAACGTTGGCAGTATTGGGTATTGAACCAAGGGCCTCAAGTGTGAGAGGTAATTGCTACCACCGGGCTACTGTGTCCAGCCTGATTTTACTTATCTTAATCTTAAATGTAGTTTGATTTTGGCTGCCTTGCAGCTTGGGATCCTGCCCTTGACCTCAGGACTTCAGGAAGGTGCCTCTTGCCAGAAGCCATTCTGAGGGCTCTCTGCCGTCTGGCTCCAGGGCCTGACCACTTCACGGCCAGCTCCTGAAGGAAAGAAACTCTCCTTGACTTCTAACCCAATGTTCCCTCCACTGCTAATTTGGACTGCTTAAACCTTGAGCTTATCTTTTACAGATTATTTACACTCTTGTATCTGGATTTAACACCACCACCACCACCACCACACCATTGTCTCATTTCCCCTGTGAACATATTCCAGTTCCTTGGGCAACAACTATAAATACGATTTCATTTATTTTGAAGATCAGATGAATTTGGCAGAAGAGAAGGACTTTTTTTTCCTGACACCTGAAGATGGGATATGGGAGGAGTTGGACTTGGGGGAACGATCAACAAGTGTGCACTAAGAGGCTGCCAGGGCAGGACGGCCAATGTTAGAGAAGGCCAGAACAGCTGGAAACTTAAAAAGTCTGTTTAAGCTGAAGAATGGACTCAGGTCATAAGTCAGAAGCAAATTTAATGGAAAGGACCATTTAGAAGGGTTTATCAGGAATAACCTGGGGCCATGACTCATCCTGTAAGTGCTCAGGCTTGGGAACCTGGTTTCTGCTTCCCAATACACAAAACTGGGCATGGCATCTGAGCCTGTAATTCCAGCCCTGGAAAGGCAGATGCAGGAGGATTCCTGGGGCTTGACCAGAGAGTCTAGCCAAATCAGTGAGCTTCAGGATGGGAGAGACTCAAAAGTTAGGTGGAGGGTGATAGAGGAAGGGCCCCAGACACTGACACCCAGCCTGCGAGTGCATGCAGGAGAATATCTTACACACAGAAGAATATCTGTACACACAGGAGAATATCTGTACACCCAGGAGAATATCTGTACACACAGGAGAATATCTGTACACACAGGAGAATATCTGTACACACAGGAGAATATCTTACACACAGGAGAATATCTTATACACAGGAGAATATCTGTACACCCAGGAGAATATCTGTACACCCAGGAGAATATCTGTACACACAGGAGAACATCTGTACACCCAGGAGAATATCTGTACACACAGGAGAATATCTGTACACACAGGAGAATATCTTACACAGAGGAGAATATCTGTACACACAGGAGAATATCTTACACACAGGAGAATATCTGTACACACAGGAGAATATCTGTACATACAGGAGAATATCTTACACAGAGGAGAATATCTGTACACACATACAACACAGGTGCAAGAATTTAAAGTAAAAGAAGTAAAAGCAGCCTATGTGGTAAGGTTATATTTGAGCAGAGGTTGGAATCAAGGTACAAAGAGGGGGGTCTTGGAAGTGAGAACACTACAGTGGAAGGGAAAACAGGATGTGCGCCCCAAAGCTGTGGCTTGTCACCTCCTGCTTTCAGCCCACTCTATGTCTTCTGATATTCACTTCTTTTGCATGTATTGGTGCGTGTTTTTACAAAAGACTTCTCGAGACCTGGGATCCAGGTGGCCTGACTGGTCTGGATAAGAACACGATTAGGTTAGAGTTGATAGAACACTTCCTACCTACATACATTCCTTAGTCACCTCCAGCCCCGAAGGCCGCCCTCTCTCCAGCATGGAGGTAGGTTTCCTGAGCAAGTTGTCTGAATGAGGGTCAAAGTGAAGAGGTCAAAGTTAAGTTGATGGTAGAGCTTCCATAAAAAGGCTTCTTCAGAGGTCTGAAGCAGAGCTGAGGTTGTAGCTCAGTTGATGGATAAAGTGCTTGACATGCAAGCATGAGGTCCTGAGGTCCTGAGTTCAATCCTCAGAAACCATGTTAAAACAACAACAAAAAACTGGGTGTGATGGAATCCTAGCATTGAGGCAGAAACAGGTGGATTTCTGGGGCCCATCATCTAGCCAGCCTAGCCAAATAGGTGAGCTTCAGGCTAGTGAGAAACCTTGTCACAAATAAGCGTGTGTGTGTGTGTGTGTGTGTGTGTGTGTGTGTGTGTGTGTGTGTGTGAGAGAGAGAGAGAGAGAGAGAGAGAGAGAGAGAGAGAGAGAGAGAGAGAGAGAGAGATCTGAGGAACAACCACCAGGATTGTCCTCTGTCCTTCATACATGTGGCTACACATGTGAACACACATTTATAAGCACACAGGCGCCCGCACAAACATTTGTGCTGGATCTCCCTCTGTAGACCAGGCTGGCCTGGAACTCACAGAGATCTGCCTGGCTCTGTCTCCCGAGTGCTGGGATTAAAGGTGTGCGCCTCCACCGCCACCACCACCCGGCACCATTTCTATTCTTAATAAATGAGCCAGCCTTGGGTACTTTGCCACCACAGCTCAAATGAGCTAAAACAGCAGCTTTAGTGGAATCCTCCTGGGCTGTTGCTGTTTTACTTTGTTTTGTTTGTGGCGGGTGGGGGAGAATAGCTGACTATTCCTGTTGGAGGGCAGCCTCCTGCAAGTCACACATACAGACCTTTATGCTGTATGCTGCATATCATCTTCCTGTCAGGACAATGAGTAATGCCCAAGGAAGGCAGCCATCAGCTCACACTTTCTCATCTAAGCACTCTGTGAGAAAACAAGAAAATTGCCCAGTTTAAGGGCAGATTCTCAGATTTCATTTCAAATTTCCTGCCCTTTGTTGTCTTTTCTTGACGTCTGAACAATGCTGGAGACTCAGTTCTTCTTCCTTTCACTTCCTCTGCTTAGAGACCACGCAGGGGAAGGTTCCAAAGGGCCCGGTGTTATCTCAGAAACGAGGTGGATCAGAACTCACAGTCTGTCTTCCGAGGCCAGCCTGTCAAGCAGATTTGACTGCTGGAAATGACCATTGTCTTAAAACCACGCCAGGGCCGCACAAAGAACTGATTTTGCTTTCATTTCCTGCGAAAGGACTGCATCTCTGGCCTTTGATTTGCATTGAGAGGAGAGAGAGCAGCTTTACTACGTGATATTCAAGAACAATTTTGAATTTTTTTTCCACTGTAAGAGTTTATTAGGGGAAGGGCAACCGAAAGGATGTGTTTAGGCCGATGGGAAAGATTGTGCAGAAAGAGCAAGAGTTTGTGGGGGGTTTTTTGTTTGTTTTGTTTTGTTTTTCAAGACAAGTTTTCTTTGTGTAGCCCTGGCTGTTCTGGAACTTGCTCTGTAGACCAGGCTGGCTTTGAACGCACAGAGATCAGCCAGCCTCTGCCTTCTGAGTGCTGGGGTTAAAGGCGCATGCCACCGCCGCCTGCAGTTTTGACTTGTAAGTGCACTGGTATTTGTTGGACAGGCTGGGCATGTGGCCCAGGGGGTAGAAGGCATCCCTAGCACACACAAGGCTCTGAGAGTCCAGAACTGCTGGAAACTGGATGTAAGTAGTGGCACACCAGCCAGGGACTCCAGCTCTCTGCGGGTGGAGGCAGGAGGATTAGAAGTTGAAGGTCATCCTTGCTCTATAGTGTGTTCAAGGCCAGCCTGAACTACATGAGACCCTGTGTCAAACAAAGCAAAACAAAACAACAATAACAACAAAGATGGGATGGCTGGGTAAGATGGCTCAGTGGGTAAAGCTGCTTGCTGCCTAGCCTGCTCCTGGAGTCAGCCTCCGTGATGGAAGCAGAAAACCAAATCTCATAGCTGCGTTAGCACTATGACATGCACGTCCACACATGGACACACACAGTAAATAAATATTTTAAAAAACCCTAGAATTTAATACTAAAAATATATCGAGCCCATAGTAGATGGTAGAGCCAGGGCTGGAATAACCATCATTTCCCAGGAGTGGACAATCCTTCCTCAGGATGCTTACAACTGGTTGTCTGGACCAACTTGAGCAAGTTGCTAAACCACCCCCCCACCCCCCACCCCCCACCTCTGAAAAACAAGAGAGCAGACATCGGTGTTCTACAGCTGCTCATCACACACAATCAACTCATTGATTACGAACTAGATGCAATCGCCCCTGGGCTACATGTTTCCTTAATGTTCAAGCCGAGGCCAGGCGGGATCAAGTGGACGCTGGCACTTCTAAGACTGAGGGTGTTTGAAATTCTCACAGTATATGACTGACTCTACACTGGAGCGTCCTCCTTTGCCCTGGAAAAGCAAAAAGCAAACAACACACACACACACACACACACACACACACACAAAAAAAAAAAAAAAAAAAAAAAAAAAAAAAAACTAGAGGAAATGCCTACAGGCTCTGTGTGAAAAGTGGTCTTTTGTCACTTGGAAGAATTTCCCTTCCTCTGAACTTGTGATACCCAAATGACATTGTGAGTTTAGTCTTGAGAGCATGCTCAGTTGCAGTGATTCATTCAGTTTGTATGTGAGCTTTGGGTGGGATTGTGGACATTGTAGAGAGGGAGTCTATGCAACAAATAAAGGAAACACAACAACATACAAGGGCTCATTGGGCTCCATGGCCTCCCTTCTTCTTGTCTATGTACGTGTGTGAGTTGGTGTGTGCACGTATGTGCTCCCCTGAGTAGAGGGCAGAGGACAGCTTTGGGAGTTGGCTCTCTCCTTATACCACATGGGTCTCAGCCACTGAACTCTAGAAGTCAGGCCTGGTAGCTAATGTCTTTATCTGTGGAACCATCTTGCCTGCTTCATGTCGTTTTGTGAGTCCCGGGCTTACTGCTTCAGTAGGCTGGCTGGCCTGCAAGCCCTGGAGCCCTGCTGTCTCTGCTTCCCCAGGACTGGGATTATAAGCCTGCACCACCACACTTGCCCTTTTTATGTGGGTTTTAGCGATCAAACGCAGGTCCTTATATTTGCATGGCACACTTTACCCACTGAGTCCTCTCCCCAGCTCCCTTTTCTTACAGGCTAATCCACAGCATCCTATTCTGTTTGGCTGGGGCTGAAACACATTTGTTTCCCAGCTCTTGGGAGTTGAATTGAAAATGTTGTCCAAAACAAATAGACCTTAAAGATCCTCATAGACAACTGACCTGTTTGGTTCATGAAAAGACACAGAAAGTTGAGCGGCTAATTGCTCAAGCACCCAAAGCCCGGTTCGGAGCCTTTTCTACGTTAGCCAGCTTGCATTTCCAGCTTGCCCCTCTCTCCTCCAGAGCAAATCAGAAGGCAGTGTTACTCAGTTAGCCCTCATGCAAAGAAATGGCTGGAGGAGAGAGTACGGAGTTGTTTTCTGTCTCTCTGGATGAGCAGAACCCCTGTTACCTGGACGCCCGAAGATGCACTACTGCGTCTGTCACCCGAGTTTCTTTCCAAGTCTCTCGGTGCCTGTGAATCTACGTCTTTCTTTCAGAAAGCTGAACACAATATAACTTCACTTCAGTACTTCAGAACCCCACCGTTTAAAGGTGCATTGTTGCCTTGTCCTGTGTACACTATCAACGTTCTAATGAGCGTGTTACCAAGCAGAACAGTTCTCACCTGACGAACGTTCGAGAAGTCAGCAGAGGACCTCACGATTGTGGCTCTTAAGTTGTCGGTTCCAAGCTGGTTGTGAACAATCTCAACAGACAGACAGACAAACGCATCTAGGGACTGTCCTCAGGACCTCACGTGTGTGTGAGGTGGGTGCTGTACTGCTGAGCTGTGTCACAGCCTGCGTGCGCACAGTTCAGAACCGTTGCTTTAGTTCGAGAAGGGTTGTTTAAAAGTCCTTGCACACACTGATTATTAGAACACAGACGCTGCCCTTGTAGAAGGGCCACATGTGCCTTATGTTCTGTCTAGAACTTCCCTGTGCTGCCAGACTCCTAGCGTGTAGCAGCCCCTAGACAGGGTGGGACCATGGGATTAGTTTCCTAAATTATGATCTTATAGTCTATCTAAAACTTTCATTAATCTGCTAACCTCAGAGACCCCTCCCCTCCAAGCTCAGCCACCCCCTCCCCTCCAAGCTCAGAACCCCCTTCTCTCCAAGTCCAGACACCTTACCCTGCTGCAGTCTATAGCCAGGTTCACTGGGCTGTTGCCAGGTCTCTTGTCTCAGCGCCTCCTGTGGAGGATGGCCAATTTTACTGAAGGAGATTCATTTGAAGCCCATCCGAGCACATCTCTCTGTTGAACCTGGGAAGAATCTTTATAATTTATGGTTTTATTTTACCTGTTGAATGTTTTGAAGTACAGTGGTAATAGAACATACTATGCCGCCATTGTCTGTTCACTCAAATTACCAGAAACATTTGTCAAGGTCCTTAAACTGCTGCCTTCCATTAGAATACAGTGACAGATTTACCATGTTCTTCATTATCTTGTCATTATTTTTTAAATTATTTTTTGATTTACTTGTTTTCAATAGTATGAGTATTTTGCAGCATGTATGTAAGTGTAACATGTGCATGCCTGTGCCTGTGGAGGTAAGAGAAGGTCAGAAGAGGACATCAGATCCTCTCAGACTGGAGTTACAAATGATTGTGAACCACCTTGTAGATGCTAGGAATCGAACGTGGGTCTTCTTCAAGAACAAGTGATCTTAATCACAGAGCCATCTCTCCAACCCCCTCTTGCCATTTTTTTCCTATAATTTTCCTCATGGAGGGACTATTGTATGGAGCATTACTTGTCCAAAGAGAGGGCTGAGGCATGCTTAGAGCCTTCTCACACATTCTTCTTGTGTGTTCTCCGTCTGAACCCTGAAAGGTGCCTTGTCATTGCTCAGGAAATAGAGGCTGCAGGAAATTGAGTGGATGCTGTCCATGGCCCCACAGGAAGTCCAAGGCTAAGCATGAAATCACCCTTGGTCTAGTTAACTTTATGGATTTGACACAGACTAGAGTCATCTGAGAGGAAAGCCTGATTGAGTAACTACCAAGATCAGGTTGGTCTGTAGGCATGCTTCTGGGAGATTGTCTTGCTATTAATTAGTGCTGGAGGGCCCAGCCCACTGTGGATGACAACATCCCAAGCCATGAGCCTGTGTAAAGCATCATGCAGCATCCTCCGTGGTTTCCGATGCAAGTGAGCTCTCCAGTCAGAGTCAATGCTGCACGGAATAGCAAACAGTCTGCCTTGCCACTCCTTCTCGGAGTTCTATCCCGACTTCCCTCAGTGATGACTGTGGCCTGGAAGTGTAAGATGAATAAACCTTTTCCTCCCCAAGGTGCTTTTAGTCAATGTTTTAGCATGGGAACTAAAGAAAATTAGAACGACTCTTTGTCGAGTGCCTGGGTTTCATTCACTTCGCCGCGCTCTGTTATAATCGTCTTCTAAAGAAAGTGAGATGATGACCAAGGGCCAATCTCTTGTCTAAGAATCCCATTGTTAGGCTTGGGATTTAGTCTAGTAGATAAGAGTGCCATGGGCAAGCATGAGGACAAGAGTTCAAATCCCTAGCACCTATGTAAGAAGCTACACTCCTAAGAGTCATTTTTTAAAACTTCTCTTTGTCTCTCTCTGCCTCTCTGTCTCTCTCTGTCTGTCTCTCTCACTGTATGTATGTGTGTGTATGCGTGTGCGTGTGCGTGTGTGTGTGTGTGTGTGTGCGCGCGTGTGTGTGTGTGTGTGTGTGTGTGTGTGTGTGTGTGTGTGTGTGTACAGGCTAAAGGTCAGTATTGATTGTCGTACCTTAGGAACCATCCACCTTAAGAGTTGTTTTAAATGTTTGTTGTTTTCCCCATTATGGTGTCCTGATTTGGGAACCTGTGACACCAAAAGGAGAGAGGAGGAGGGAGATGGGGGAGGGGGAGGAAGAGGAGGAGGAGGAGGAGGAGGAGGAGGAGGAGGAGGGAGAGAGAAAGATTCTCCTCAAATGCCCAGATAATCTAAATTCCTTCATTTCCCAAACCAAGGGAAAGCCAGGAAACTGTACTGTGGAGGTCTTGGAGTTGCTTGGGTTCTAAACAAGGAAGGAGGGAAATGGAACTCCAGTTCAGTTATTTGATGTTTGGGACTTAAAAGAAAATGATCACTTTTCCATTCACCTAGTTTGTTTTATTTTATAAATGGCTTCTTTAAAATGTCCTTGTCAAATATATTTTTAAAAATCTTCAGGGACAGCCAGGGTTTCCCCTGAAGTACCTATTGGATTAATCTGTCTGAAATACAGATAATTATTCCTTAATCCCTAAATGTACTTGCTTGGTGAATACAAATTTGTGTTTATGTGCTTTTCTTGAAAGAGCTGTAGAGACTATTAAACTCATGAGCTATTAATGGAAGCTCCTGAAACCCTCCCAGCCAAATTCTCCTGGTAGAAGCAGTCCTATAAGCCTGGGTGCCCATGCAGAAGCGCCTGCCCCTCTGCTGAGCCCCTTTCCCATAGCCGGTATGGTAGTGGGTTTTAGCTGGGGCCACAGGAAGGTGGTTTGCAAGTGGTGCACTCATCAGCCTTTAACTCGGAGATTTTAAACCAGGCATAGAGTTTATACAAATCTCTCTACAGACAACTAATGAACTGTGCTTTTGAGATGGATACGATCTGGGCATCTGCTTTTGTTAGTCCACTTTTATTGGGGCTTTCCCCTCTTCCTTTCCAGTCTTCTTGCATTCTGTAACTCTGATTTTTGCCCACAGTCAATCCTGTGAGTAGTGGACAACCCTAAAGTATCAGCATGCCCTTCAGGTGAGAGACTCAGCCACCTGGGGACCATTGCCCAGGGATGGAGCTAGGCAAGGATGCTCCAAAAGAACTTGCCTTTGCCTCTGGGTAAAGTTACTGGGTCTCCCCATTGGCCAAACTTCCAGAAAGCTTGAGGATACCCAACAAGTGAGCATAGTCCAATGAAGAGCAGCCTCCTGCAGCAGAGAGGCAGGAAGTGGAGGTGGAGAGCACATCCCTAGGGCAGCAGAAGCTGTCCAGCCCAGGTGTCCACTCTGTACCCGTGTCTGCATCTTGCTTCTTTCCCTGAGTGCTGTAGCTTGGGCAGTTACAACGACAGAGCTGCCTCCTGCTTTGGGTTCACTCTACTGTGCTGTTTGTGGGGGCCTTGAACATGCTGCTGTTGCATTGAAACTGTCAGTGAATGGAACGCATGCCTAGAAGTGGAAGAGCCAGGTGAGAGGCTGCTTGCATTTGCTCTTCTCATAGATACTGTCAACTCGCCAGGAGTGCAGGCCTACGCCACCCACTCTGTGAGGGTGTTTCTCCCCCACACCTTGGCCAGCTAGCTGTGGGATTTGACTTGCTTATCTTTTCTTTCTTCATCTCACTTTCCCTCTTTCTTCTTGCTTATTCTTTTTCTTTCTGTCTCCCTCCCCTCTCTTTCTCTTTCTCTTTCTTTCTCCCTGGCTTCCTTCAATGCTCCCTTCCAATTTTCCTCCCCATCTTCCATTTTCTTCCCTCTGCTCCCCTCTCTCTTTCTCTCACTCTCCTTTAAAAAAAATGAAAATGAAATAAGGTCTCGACCTATAGCCCAGGCTAGCCTGGAACTTACTATGTAGCTCAGGCTGTCTTCAAGTTCACAGCAACCCTCCTACCTCAACCTTGGGAACACAAGCATGAGCCATACCATGCTAGACTTGGATGATCTTTGCCAGGACAGGGCAAGTGAGGTCAGTGCCCACTGTAGCCTGAGTTTTTCTCTTAGTTATGTAGTTCAGAGGCTTTAAGTCCTTACTCTCTGATGACAGGAACATGAGCTGCTACTAAAACGTTTCCCTTTCACAACAACAGGAGAGAGGAGCAGCCCCAGTGGGCTGGGCCACTCATTTTTAATAACCCTCGATTCTTGCATTATTCATTGAGATTGTTTTACTCACAACACTGGAAACATAAGGCACTAGCATTTCAAATAGATTTTAGAGCATTAACTGTCATCCTTGAAAGGGTTTAACAAAGTGTTAATAAAGTATTTTGCATGTGTATACATACATGTTCATGTGTGTATATTGGGAGCAGAAGATAACTCTGGGTCACATTCTGAAAGAATGCCGTCCACCTTTTTTCGAGACCGGGTCTCTCATTGGCCTGCAGATCACCCAGCAGGCTTTGCTGGCTGCAGATCACCAGCAGGCTTTGCTGGCTGCAGATCACCAGCAGGCTATGCTGGCAGCAGATCACCAGCAGGCTTTGCTGGCAGCAGATCACCAGTAGGCTTTGCTGACTGCAGATCATCAGCAGGCTATGCTGGCTGCAGATCACCAGCAGGCTATGCTGGCTGCAGATCACCAGTAGGCTTTGCTGGCTGCAGATCACCAGTAGGCTTTGCTGGCTGCCAGCAAGTCCCAGGCATCTTCCTGTCTTTGCCTCCCAGCACTGGGATCAGAAGTGTGCCATTGTGCTCTGCCTTTTTACATGGGACTTAGGGTTGAACTCAGGTCCCCATGCTTTGCAAAATAAACACTTTACTGACTGGACTGTTACTATCTCCCTGCCCCTCTTAATAAAGTACTATGACCACAAATCAGTTGTGCAAGAAGGTGAATGGATGCCTCTGGCCACTGGTACCTTCCTGCAGCCTCCATGGTTTCCCAGTAAGATAAGTAATAGCTGCCTAATAACAGTATCTAGGGACTCACAGGACACTGCCACCTGAAGAAACATGCTCCACTCTCCCACATCAAACTATTTTAATTACACAGGGAAATGGAGTCAAACACATTTTTTTAAACAAACTAAAACTCAATGAGGAAGCATTTTTGCATTTGTTGGATGGACTGCAGTAATTGGCCACCATAGTCGGTAGAAAAGGGAATTTCTGATTCCCACTGACTTGCTTCTTTGCTCTGGGTGGGAGGTCATGTGACTGGCCAGTGGACTGGTCCCACCTGGTCTCCGGAGCCGTGGGTGTTAGCTGCCTGCATTGAGAACCACATCGCTGTCTGCCGGATGGTGGCCTGGGTGTCTGACTCTGAAATGCCAGCTACAATTAAAATCCATTCAGAGAGTGAGTCTTTCAGTGTGGGGCCAGATGGTGAGCTGGCCTCTGGGCCTGGGATCACTTAAAGAGGCCGAGCTCGAGAGAAAAGCAGATGGAAAGAACTGTGAGAGGAGACACGCCTGTGAAATGCAAGAAATCAGCCTTCCATTTTGTCAGCTCTAAAATCCACAGAGAAAGGGGAAAATGGCGAGTCTCCATGCTGCCTACAGTGATCTCCTACCCCAGAGGAGAAGGACATCAGGCTTGCTAGGTGGGTGGTTGTGTTGGGTATACGTGGCTAGATGCTTCTAGTGTGTGTGTGTGTGTGTGTGTGTGTGGTGTGTGTGTGTGTTTAAGCCAAAACACAACTTAAGGTGTCATTCTTCAGGTGACAGACCCACATAAAAAAAATATTGTTTGAGATAGGGTACTTCACCCCTCACTAGTTTGGAGCTTGCCAAATAAGCCAGATTGACTGGCTAGCAGGCTCCATGAATATGCCTGCCTCTACCTCCCCAGTGCACTGCCCTGCCTACCTTTTCTTCCTTTCTTCCTTTCTTCCTTTCTTCCTTCCTTCCTTCCTTTCTTTCTTTCTTTCCTTTCTCTCTCTCTCTCTCTTTCTCTCTCTTTCTCTCTCTCTCTTTCTCTCTCTCTCTCTCTCTCTCTCTCTGGTTTTTTGGTGTTTGTTGTTGTTGTTGTTTTGTTTAAATCATGGGGTCTAGGGACTAACTTTAAGTCCTATGTGCTAGTCAAGCCCTTTAATGACCGAGCTATAGTTCCCATTTCCCGCTCAGCTTTAAAGGAAACCTTAGTCCTGGTGCTGTCATGAGGCTGTTTTGCAGATGCGATCGGCAGCTGGAGTCAGTTGGTTTTAACTTCGGGAGCTTGCCCTCCATCATGTGAGTCAGTTACACACCAGAAGAGTGAACACTGTGGTTTCCTGGGGAAGAACTCTGCCCAGAAACTTGAGCACGAGCTCCTGCCTGGTTTCCATCCCTCCAGTCTGCCCCACACATGTCTGATGCACCAGCCCGTACAGCTCTGTGAGCAGGTGCACTCCCTACACCTGCAGAGTCAGTGATTCCCTGGAGGGCTTCCTATGCATATTAATATTTGACAAGCACAGCTTCAAGGCATAGTGAGTTCTATTTGTGGCTTGGTGTGAGTTATTCTTTGAGATGTGTGGCCTGTCTTTAACTGCATCAATGGCAATGATATTCTGAAATATGCAGCACCGAGGCAGACATCACAGGTGTCTTTGGAGTAAATGAGCTGTCGGGTTCTCCCCAAACTGGGCCCATAATAGGGGAGTGAATGAATTCAGAGTTATATGAATGAATAGGGCTGTTGAAATGGATCATCGGATATAAGTCCTTGTACAAACCCAAAGATCATAGCTGGATCCCGGAGACCCATGAAGAACTGGAAGGGAGAACTAAGTCTACAAAGTTATCCTGTGCCCATGCTAGGACATGCTGTGCCCCCACCTCACACACACAATTATGATAAGTAAGGAGAACCAGGTTCAGTTACATGAACACATGTCTGTAAAATGTTAAGCAGTCTTGGTGAAATCCTGATTTCCTCCCAGCCTTTCAGGTCACTGGTAGACACCATTTCAAAGACATGGAACAAGAAACCTTACTCCTAACTGAAAAATCTGACTCCTCCTTAGGCTGCTCACCATAGACTCTTAGACAACAGGACTATTCTAGAAGTCAATGCCGCCATTCAGGGTCAGAACCTAGTGCCTCTGGCTGCAGGCAGCGAATGTGGGGAAAATATGAGAGAATGATGGTGTAACCTGGGGTGAAGGTTTTGCTATTACTCAAGGGCTTGTTGGAAGAGAAGTGAAATGTGGTGAGCCTTGTGAGTCTGTCACATGCTGTGACAGCTGTCCCTGTTTGCAGGCCAGAGTGAGGCTTTCTAGGTGAGAGAGCCTCTTACTGGAACTTCTTTTTCGAGAACATTTTGAATAATTAATTTGACTGCTAAGGGTAGAAAACTCCCTAAGGATGGCCAGCTGCTAATAAGAGGATCTGTAGCAATTAAAATGTGTTGCCTTAATATTAGACTGTTTAACTAAACACAGGAGAGTAATTCAGCTATCGGATTGGAAGGCATTTTGAATTTTGGTTAGAGGTTGTTGAAGAGTAAGTTAAGTTGTCTTGGTGGTGGTGGCTTTTTTTTTTTAATGTGTGCACATAGGAGGTATACAGGCATATGTAGGTAGACACATGTAGTGTGTGTGTGTGTGTGTGTGTGTGTGTGTGTGTGTGTGTAGGCCAGAGGATAACCCTGGGTATTGTTATTCAGGCCCAGTTCCCTTTATTTTAGAAGTAAGGTCTCTCATCTTTCTGGATCTCACCAATTAGGCTAAGTTGGTTGACCAGTTAGCCCCAGGATTCCACCTGTCACTGCCTTCCAGCACCAGAATGACAGCTGTATGCCACCAAGCCCAGTTTTTGTTGTTGTTGTATTGTTTTGTGTTTTTACACAGGGTCTGAGGACTGAAGTTTGATCTCAGGCCAAAAGTTTCTTTGGAGTTTTAGAATTATATCTTTGTTCTGAGCTGTTTCTCTAGGTGCATTTCCTTGCATTATAATCCATTTGGCCCCTGACATATCACAGATTAAACATAAGAAATTACTGCCTGATGCCGAAGGGCGTGGCTGGTGTGGTTTCTTCTTATGGACGGGGATGGGCAGTGTGACTGTCTCCACCCATCCTCATGAGCTTACCAGGTCTTTAGGGATACTTGAGGACACAGAGGGAAGCTTGGGATTCTTCTTGTTGCTTACAGCCTGCCAGGCATCTGTGGACCTCTTGAAACATGAATAAAAGCTGATATTTCTCTGCTCCCTAACCCAGAGTGAGTTCATAAAGCTTTTATCAGAACTTGAGACCCACAAGATGGTGAACAGTGTTGTAGTCTGAACATATCTGTCTTACTACACAGTTTCACAAAGACCTCGAGGGCTGCTGTCACATAGAGGAAAGAGGATGTTGGCCTAAAGAAAAGTCTGAAGGTTTATGGGCTTCTGAGGGCTGATGTTATTGTTCAAGTGGGCATGTCCTCTCTCAGCTATAACAGGGTTACGGGGTGGGGGTGAGTTGTAGCTGATGTGCCTCAAGTTAAGTTTACAAAAAGGAAGCCAAGGAAGTAGTAAAGGAGAAAGAGGAGGAAAGAAAATACCCTGGGCAAACCTTGACAATGGTGGCTTTTGCTCTCTTGTAATGGTGGGAAAAAAATAAGAGAATAAAAAGTGTGTCCCCAGCCAGAATATTGAGATGGTGCGCTGTAGCTCCAGCCTATTTCTTAATACACACAGTGCACTAAGCAAGCACACACTCCCCTTATCCACCACCCCTCCTCCAAATGCCCGTGCTTCCAAATGTGAGGTGTGGGCTGCTGTTTGCCTCCCCCCCAAATTTGACGAAGATACTGCCCCTTGGGCCTCCTTGGAGGGCAGCATGCATGCTGCATCTGTGCATGTCTAGGCATTGTCAGCTCAGACTGCTGCAGAGAGAGGGATGCATCAGGAGTGGTGTGCATTGCTGTCCTAAGCTCCTCCCCTTCTCTGCCCTCCTCTCCCTCCCCTCCCTCCCCTTCCCTGTCCTCCTCTCTCTCTCCTCCTTTTCCCTCCCCTTCCCATTTCCTCCTCTCTCTCCCTTCCTTCTTTCTTCCTTTCCGTTCTTTTCTGTATTTTCATGGCCCCTTCTGTTTCCTCCCTGTTAGGTATGTTTTCCAGGCCCCAGACCCAGGCACTTCCCGTCAACACAGCCGTATGGCGGCTGCTGCTGTCATCAATCTCATCTGCTCTTCTTGCCACTGTGTCACTCCCGACTTTTGTCACTTCTCTCCCACATCTAGGCTTTGCTAGCCAGGAACTGGCCAGCCTGGGAAAGGAGATGAGCATGAGCTAACCCTGTCTTTGCAGGTTGTTTTCCCAGGGAAACTCTTCCCGGCGTTGTTGAGAGGCTTTCCTTCAGCACCACATACATTGTGTAACTGTTTGTAGGTTTTGTTTTTGGTTTGGTTTTGAGACAGGGTCTCACGGAGCCCATGCTGGTCTTGACCACCCCGTGTGACCAAGGATGATCCTGAACTTCTGACCCTCCTGCCTCCACCTCCAGGGTGCTGGGATAATAGGCATGCACCCATGGGTTCTGTTTATGTGGTCTTGGGGGAACCAGAACTTGAGCATGCTACCAGCCGAGTCGAGTCGCAGACTCATCTCTTGTTTGGTATTTGTTGTGCACTTCCCCCCTTCCATTAATTCTGTCTCGGTGATCTTAGTCTCCACTGCACATCAGAATCATCTGGATAGCTTCAAAATCTCCCAAGACCTAGGGCTGGAGAGATAGTTAGTGGTTAGGAGTGCCTAGTTCAATTGCAAGGCCTGGAGTTCAGTTCCCAGAATGCATACCTGGGATCTCACAACCACCTGTAACTCCATCCCCAGAGGGGCTCCAACTCACCCCCAAAGGTAACCCACAGCCACGTGAGCACAGAGACTTTTCTGTTGCTGTGACAAAACATGGCCATGGCAACTTATAAAAGAAAGAGTTTAATCCGGCTTATGGTTTTAGAGCATCGGAGTCCATGGCGGTGAGCAAAGACATGGTGCAGGAACAGCTGAGAGCTCACATCTTGATCCACAAGTAGGAGGAAGAGAAAGCACACTGGGAATGAGCTAGTTTTCAAACCTCCACTAGCCCCAGTTTCTCCAGACTGAACTGAACCTCTTAACCGGTCCCAGTTTCACCAAGAAGAAAGCAAAGATTCCACTATACAAGCCTATGGGGGTATTCTTATTCAGCACACCACACCTAACACAAAAATAAAATCAATCCTCAAAAAAAAAAAAAAAGACTAAAAGTCTAAAACCCAATGGCCAGGCTAGCCTCCAGAACCATTCAATCAGGACACCTAAAAGCTACCCAAGGCTTTGCTGTTTCTCCATCTGTGTTGACACTGCCCTGTCCACAGAGAGAAAGCTGATAACCACCCTAAGATTTTAAAATGCTAGGCTGGATTGCATCTCCTAAAGACTTGATTATCTGTTGAGGAGACCACCAGAGCCCCCTAACCAGCAAATAATGTGTTTTTAGAACAGAGCCAATGCCAAGAAAAGAAAAGAAAAAAAAAACTGACTGTAGAAAATTCAGTCTTCTATTTCATTTTATTATCTTATAGGGAAATCTAAGGGATCAAATGAATTGTTTCACAAGTGGATCCAAACATAACCATTGCTGAAAAAAGTATATCCATTGTTGTGTTGGTACCAAATTTAAACAAGGCTCCGGGCTCTTGGTGCCTATATTTTTAGCTAAGCAGAACAGTCTGGGAGACATTGAGGATTTCAAAATAGCTGCTTACCTAAAAATACACTTCCTGAAATGAACTGGAGACCTGAGAGGGATGAATGGGCTCGCTTTTTTCCCTTCTGTGTTTACCGTCACCACAAGAAAGCAGATCTTAACTACATACGCTTGTATTTTTAGAGACCCAGGAAGCAGGTGTTGTGCCCAAGCAACAAAAAAGGTCACAGGGTGAAATGTTGAGGACAGAAATCTAAAACTCACATAAGGGAGAGTGACTGGGGGGCACTGAGCTGGTACCCTCTGGGCAGGACAAGCGAGCGCGGGGAGAGTACAGGGCGCCCTTCTCAGGCCTCTCCCAGAGGACCTCTTGGAGAAGCCCTTCCCAGTTCCTCAGGCCAGCATCTGTCCTACAGCCACTTGCAATCCAAGTGTCTAATCTCAGTGCACCATAGAACACTAGTCCATTCTCCTCTGCTTGGTTGAATCCACAACAGCTTTGTCTTACTCCGTCAACTCTGAACCATGTTTCTAATAAGATCCATTCCTCTCTGTTTACCGACTGCACACAAACCTGACCAGCCGCCTCCCATGCCTGCCGCCATGCTTCCTCACCATGGTGGACTGTCCCCTCAAACTGTGAGCCCGAAGAAACCCCCCTTCCTTAAGTTGCTGCTTGCCAGGTGTTTGGCCAGCAGCGAGAAAAGGAACTGAAGTAGATGCTGTCTATAGGGCAGGTGCCTCGTCATACACCAGAGACGCTGTATTTAAACAAGGCAGACTGAGACTCCTGGAACTTCCGCGTTGGTGGACAGGTTAGAGGGAAGTGTGTGACCCAAGAGCTTGGCCAACAGTAAGACAGAATCTTGTGGTACTCACTAGTGGTCATTTTAGGATGAAGGGTGTCATTTAATCAGAGACCAAAAAGGGTGACAAAGATGTAGAAATAGACACTAAAAGCTAAACTAATGTTTTCCTAAAGGCTGCCATAGCCTCCAATGTAAGGAGTAAGGGGTGAGCAAGCGGCAGTGTGAGGAGATGTGGTCAGAGAGGTGCTAGGCCACTAGTGGATCCTTAAGGTGCAATCAGTTTTCCACGTAGGGTAGGGGCAGTGGAGGAGGGGCAGAGGGCAATGGTGGAACATGAGAGGGAGCAGGCCAAGTCTGGGGAGTGCGAGTCTGGGAAGACATAAGACCGGCCATCTTGTTCCTAGCCTACACCTCGAGAGCTGTCAGGGCCTTTGCACAAGGGATGGTTCCACCAGTGACTTCCGCTCCTGGTCCACTGCCTCTAGGTGGACAACTGACTCCACCTCAAGGACCTGCTAGTGGCCTGCCACTGCTGTGACCACAAGTCCCCACTGCAGTCACCCCAGCTCGCTCACCCTTCTTTCCTCACCTTGAGGATGTGGCAGGATGGAGCACATCAGTTCAATCCTTCCTTCAGCTTCTGCCACTTGGTGTTTCACTTTGGCAGTGACCTCTCCACCCACTGGGGTGATGACCCTTTTCTGGTGCCTCTGTCCTATGTGCCCACCTCCACTTTGTTCCCCTCACCCTGGTCTGTTTTAGTTAGTTAGTTAGCTAGCTAGCTAGTTAGTTAGTTAGTTTAGACAGGGTCTCATGTAGCCTGGACTGGCTTCAACCTCACTATATAGCAGGGGATAACCTTGAACTTGTGACCTTCTGTCCTCTACTTCCTAAGTCCTTTGATCATGGGTGAGCACCTCCATGCCCAGCTTACACAGTGCTGAGGATGGAAGTCTGAGTTTCTTGATAGTCAGACAAATACTCTAGGAACTGAGCAACATATCCAACCCCAGCAGAACAAACTTTCTTCAGAAGAACTTGGAACACCAGGGCACTGGGCCAGTCTGTGTCTTCATTGATAAGGTTTTTGTAGAATTCGTGCTTTATGTGCATCATGGACAAAGCCCGAAGCCACTATGCATCCCTGTCACCATTCCATGCAGTGCACATTCCTCCTGGTATGAATCTTAGAATTCTAATCTGATACGGGATTTCTTTTTTGTTACCTTCCCCCACATTCTTTCTTTTGCTTATTTATTATGGAGGGTGCATGCACATGCCATGTCCCTTGTGTGGAGGTCAGAGGGTGCAGTTCAGGAGTTGCTTTGCTCTTTCTCACATGGGACCCTGGGACCTAGCTCGGGCCATCAGGTGTGTGTGGAGAGGGATAACCCTTTGCTCTTTCTTTCTCCGTCCTCAGTTAACAGTGACATGATGACCAGTGACAACGGTGGAGCAGTCAAGCTTCCGCAACTGTGCAAGTTTTGTGACGTGAGATCATCCACTTGTGACAACCAGAAGTCCTGTATGAGCAACTGCAGCATCACGGCCATCTGTGAGAAGCCACACGAAGTCTGCGTGGCTGTGTGGTAAGAGGGCCTTTGGAGAAAGGGGGTATTGTCTTTTGTATTGCCTTACATGACCCTGCGACCAAACACCTGGCCAAAGTGGCTTTGGGATGAAGGGTTCATTCTGGCTAACAGTTCAAGGGGGAGCTAGTTCATCTTGGCAGAGAAGACATGGCTGACAGTCACGTGGTGTCAGCATTTAGGGAGCAGAGAATGAACCAGCTGGAAATCGAGTGTTCATATACCTGAGCCAATCGGGCGCATTTCACATTCAAATCATAGACTTTGTTTTCCATCTTTGTAAGTCATGCACGCTCATGGCAAGAGTCGCTGTTTGTGTTCCTCAAATATGGATACTGATATTTATCCCCCCCCCCCTGTCAATTATTAAGTCTGATTTCTAGAATACTTATCTTCTTATTATGGTTTGAATGTGAAATGCTCCCCCACCCCGCAGAGGCTGGTGTATTTGAACACTTAATCCCCAGGTGGTTCAGTTCATTTCTCAGCATCCACATGGCAGCTCATAACCTCCTGTAACTCCACTTCTAAGGGTTCTGACACCTTCTTCTGGCCTCTGCAGTAAGCACACACACGGTGTACATACAGACACCCACAGGTACACACAAAATTAAAACAATTCATTTTTAAACAAATACAATGCACATGTAGAGCCAGTCACCTGTGCATTTCTCAAAATGTACACCATGCCATTTATCCTTTGATCTCTAGGCCAAATTAGTCTCCAAACATGTAGATGGCAAAAAGATAATCTGTTTCCAACACCATAAATTGTTTCTACTTTTCTGTTCTGGAAAGGTCATTCTCTCTACTATTTTAATTATTTGTTTTCTCTCCCTGCCCCTTTCTCAAATTTCAGGAACTTACATTTCAATTAAGATCTTTCTTCCCACATTGTTTTTGGAACCAGCTGTTGGCATGAAGTGCCCCTGTTCTCGCCTCCCCACCCCAAACACACAGACAGAGTGACTAGTGGCCAGCCAGCAGGAAAAACAGATCATGGGCTTTAGAAATGGCTTAGTCAGTAAAGCGCCAGCTATACAACCATGAAGATCTAAGTTTGATTCCCTGAAACAGCCAGATGTGGTGACATGCACTTGTAACCCCAGTACTCTGGAGGCAGAGACAAGAACATGCCCAGGTTTGCTGGCCATCCAGCCTAGCTGAATTGGCAAGTCCCAGGCCAGAGAGAGATGCTGTCTTAATAATCAAGGTGGACATCTCCTGAAAAACAGCACTTGAGGTTGACCTCTGGCCCACATGTGCACATGTGCACAGATACACATATATGCACACACACACACACACACACCAAAAATTTAAAAAAAAAAAAGATCTACCACCATGTTCCTAGGTAGCCTCTTTACGAACTCTCTGGTTAGACAGGACACCAACGCTGACACATATGCTAGAGGCAGAAGGCACAATGTGAGCCTGTGGTGGCCCAGGAGTGGGAGACTTAAATGAACCAGGTCCTCAGGAACCCACTTTTCCACACCTTTTCTGTGTAAAGATTCCAGTAAGGCTAATGCTTGAGTTTTTAGGTGGAGATCCCCCAAGGAGAGTTGTCTTGTTTATAATCATAAGTAGGCTCTGAGATGAGCAAAAGGAAGGGAGATAAGCAAAGCTGATGCAGGAGAGTATGGGACAGCTTAAGAACATTGGAGAACAGGAAGTGACTGCTGTTAGAAGTAGAAGTAGAAGAAACTACTTCCTGGGGAATGGACAGACTTGACTGTTCTATCCAGAGATTCTCCATTCATTCTCTCTTTCTGTTCCTCTCCCTCCCCTCGATGACCCTCTGTACCCCAGGAGGAAGAATGATGAAAACATTACACTGGAGACCGTTTGCCATGACCCCAAGCTCACCTACCATGGGTTTGTGGTGGAAGACTCCGCTTCTCCCAAGTGTATCATGAAGGAGAAGAAAAGGCCCGGTGAGACTTTCTTCATGTGTGCCTGCAACGTGGAGGAGTGCAATGATCACATCATCTTTTCAGAAGGTGAGCTCTCTTCTCAGGTTGAGTCCTCCAGGAGAGCCTGCTGCGCGGAGCTCTGGAGCATGCTGGGAGGCGTGTCCACTCCTCCAGAGACAGAGCTCTCAAATTTAATTCCCTGGGCTTCATCTCGATATCTGGCCTCGACCAGTAGTTTCTTTCTCCTAAAGCAATGGCTCCCCAGGTCTGTTCTCAGGGCAGCAGCAACAGCAACTGAGGATTTGTTAGAAATGCAAATTATTATTATTATTTAAAATTTATTTTCTCTATGTGTGTGCATAGACATGTAAGTATGTGAACAGTGTGTGTGTGTGTGTGTGTGTGTGTGTGTGTGTGTGTGTGTGCCAGAAGCCAATTTTGGACATCATTCCTCAGCAGCCATCCACCTTGCTGTTTGAAGCAGGGTCTTTTACTTGGGACATGATTAGGCTGGGCTGGCTGGACAAAGATATTGTTTTATATAATTATGGATAAATAATGAGTGTAGCCAAGTATGCTACTGAGATATTTTTAATTAATGAATTAATTAATCTGTATATTTATTCACTTTTATTCATTTTAGACAGTCACTATGCTGCTTAAGTCAGCCTGTAATTCACTATGTACAACCCAGGTTGACCTCAAATATGAAATCCTCCTGCCTTAGCCTCCTGAGTGTCAAGACTACAGGAATGATTACTTGTAGCAGGAATCTTAGAGAGTCTTATTAATAAAATCAAACCTGTGAGCCAGGTATTTGGGTGAAGCTGGAAGATCAGAGATACAGAACAAGCCACAGCTACCTCACCTTACCAGATCCTCAGCTGGTCTTGTTTCTTCAGAGTGGAGGCCTCTGAGTCCTCATCTAGAATGGGTCTCAGATGAACTGCTGCTGGAAAGCCTGAAGCTTAACCAGCCAAATGCTTAACCAGCCAAATGCCTCTAGTTCCTGGTCCTCACACCTTATATACCTTTCTGCTTTCTATCATCACTCCCTGGGATTAAAGGCTCACTTTCTGGGATTAAAAGTGTATGTCACCATGCCTGGCTGTTTCCAATGTGGCCTTGAACTCACAGAGATCGAGGGATTTCTGTCTCTGGAATGCTAGGATTAAAGGTATGAGTGCCACCATTTTCTAGCCTCTGTATCTAGTGGCTGTCTGTTCTCTGACCTCAGATAAATTTATTAGGGTGCACAATATTTTGGAGAACACAATACCACCACAATTACTCTTGACATCAAGATGTTTAAAAACATTCCTTTCATTCATTTATTATTTCTATAAAATAAAACTCCCTTTAAAAAGCCCAGTTGCTGGAGCCTGATGACTGTGTACAATGAATTGGCAGCTCCACAGTCCAGAAAGTACCTTTCTGCAGCTCCCAGTAAGTTTCCTCATGCCCTTTGGCACTGAGTTCCTGCTGGGGCTCTTATTTTTGCTTTTTATAATGTTTTTATTTTCCTCTTGTGTTTTCTGTCTTCTGGTTAAGATCAATAGCCATGGCCTTGACACAAATCCTTTAAAGAATGGGTATTGGGTGCCTTCAGTGTCTGAGGGCATGGTGTTATTGCATTATTCAACCTCCAGATGCCCCAATCTCAATCTCTGGATGGATAGATGGATGGATGGATGGATGGATGGATGGATGGATGGATGGATTGATGGCTGGAGAGATGATGAATGGACAGACAGAAAGATTGGCAGGTCTTTTTCACCTGTCTACCTGCTGCATGCTAGACCCTCCAGAAGAAGGGACAGATTACAGAGAGACTTTGTCATCTAGTCAGAAATCCATCCAGCTATGAATACAGACCAAAGCAATATCATAAACTTACATAATACTTTGTGCGATGTGTTTTTTGCAATTTGTTTAGTATTTTACTTTGTGTGTGGTTGATCATGTGGCTCTCCAGTGTGAGCTTTGTAGTGTAGATGACAGCATGTCAAAAGGCTAGGCATGCCTGGAATTGTTAAAAAAAAAAAAAAAAACTAATGTCTTTGCTTATGCTGCCATCAGCCATGAGGCCAGGCTTTGTGAGATGCCTGGGGGCTTCAGTGCATTCTACATTAACCAAGGAGGAGGAGGAAGAGAAAGTCTTTAAAGCATAGGAAGCAATACCCTGAAACTGCCCAGTTCTCACAGCTGCCCCTTAGCACATCTCCCTTCCCAGCTCGGAAGATCCTTTAACTGCAAGATGTGAGAACCTACCCAGTACTCATCTAAATTCAGAATGCAAATTAGAAGAGGGAGCGTTATGATGGCCAGGTGACAGCCATCCATCAGGCAAGATGTGGTGGGTGTCAGGACTGAAGTGCTGACTACGGTGTAGGAAAGGAAAATGTTTTCAAGAGCAGTTGCCTGGTACCCGGGAGAAGGCATACCAATTTTGCAAGACATTTATCTATTTAATTTTTCTTTGTTTTTTTTTTCTGTGTGTATGTGGTACCTGTGTGTGTGTGTGTGTGTGTGTGTGTGTGTGTGTGTGTGTTTATGCATATCTACACATGTGTGTGCACTTGTGTGTGCACCTGTATTCAGAGGCCCAAGGTTTACATTGGTTGTTTTCCTCTATCATATTCTACTTTGTATGTTGAGGCAGACTCTCTCTGAACTCAGAAGTCACCTTTGGGCTCTTCTGGTTAGCCATCTCACTCTGAGGACTTCTATCTCTGCTTCTAGAGCACTAGGATTCCAAGAGGGTTGGCACAGCCACAGCAGCTGACTTTGGTGTGGGTTTGGGGATCCAAACTCTGGTCCTCATACTCTGAGTGCAGCAAACACTTTGCCTGCTGAGGCATCTCTCCATGCCCCCTGCAAGACACCTGCTGATCGTCTCTTGGCTGAGTTCGTTAGTTCCTTTCTTATCCCATTCCTCTCTTCCTTCCTACCTAGATAAAATCTTGTGTATCCCAGGCTGGTTTTGAACTCACTATATAGCAGAAAATGACTTTGAACTCCTGGTCCCCTCGCTGCACCTCTCAAGTGCCAGGATTACAGGTGGGCACCAAGCCTACCCGCTTTTATGAGTCTATTAGTGATCTGAACTCCAGTCCTTAAGTTTAAACACTTTATCTGCCAAGACACCCCCCAGGCCAACCTTGCTTTTTGAGACAAGGTCTCTTGATGACCCAGAACTTGCCAAGGAGGTTAGGCTGCAGTGAGGCCCCAGGGATCCTTCTGTCTTTGCTTCCCTGATGCTAGAATTCTGAGAGTGTTTTCTGGCTTCAGGTCTATTCTGGCATCTGGGTCCACAGCTAAGTTCTGGCCAGGCCCTGCCAACAGAACATCCAGATGTCTGGGTACCACACCACAGCACACTGGAAAGGCTTGCTTTGTTTTAATATGTGCTTCTCTCAGTCTTCTCTTTTCTCCCCACATACCTTCCCCAGTCAAAGGGAGCATGCTGAGTCTAGGATTTCTGATCAAAGCTAGCCACAGCCCTTATGTTGCTGGATAATATTACAAATTAGGCATGCTGTTCCCGGGTTGACTCAGGATCACAGCAGGAAACTGTTAAATAAGAATGGAAGGCGTGCAGGGCCTTTCAAATCAGTGACTGGAGCAATCATGCTCTGGACCAGGCCCTCCTGCTTCCTTATTGCCGCTGAAAAGCTCGCTCAGGGCTCCGTGGCCTTCTCTCAGTGTGGACATGCCATGCTTTTGACTTAGTGTTGTGATGGCATCTCCAGAGCCCCCAGCAGCCGCCACAGAACCCATCTGTGTGAAACATAGCTGTCCTAGTCAGGTTTCTGTTGCTGTGACAAAGACCATGACCAAAAGCAACTTAGGGAGGAAAGGGTTTATTTGGCTTACATTTCTCAAATCATTAGTTCATCACTGAGGGAAGCCAGGGCAGGAACTCATGGCAGGAACCTCAAGGCAAGCACTGAAGCAGAAGCCATGAAGGAATGCTTCTGTTTGGCTTGTTCTACAAGTGTACTCAGCCTGCTTTTTATATACCCAGGACCACAAGGGGTTGCATTGCCCATGGTGGCATGGTCTCTGCACATCAATAATTAATCAAGACATGTCCACAGGCCAGTCTGATGGAGGTAATTCCTCAGTTGAAGTCTCCTCTTCCCAGATGCCTCTTGCATGTGTTAAGTTGACAAGAAAAAACAAACAACCAAACAAACAAACAAAAAACTACACAACATAGCATCTCTTGGTCCAAAGGGAATGAGACTGTTTGTTCTGAGGCAAGTAGGAGTGGGCGTGGTCTGGAAACAGATTCAGGTCGGCCTGGAGAATATGCTCCACGGTGGAAATGGTTACATTAGCCTTTTATAGTGGTAGCACAAAAGGTGGTTAAATGCCGAGGCATTTAGTAAATACATTGTTGGGGGACACCAGGCAGACTGGTTCTGACACAGCAGAGAAACCTCTCCAGGTGATTTCATGCTCTATGTGATGCCATTGTTACTTTCTGGCCTAGCGGAACCCAGGGGCCTGCTAACTGCTGAGCTCATTCCAAAGGCTTCACCTGATCCTTAAAGGATGCTGGGTCCAATCCTCAGGTGGGTGGCAAACAGTGATTAAAGGGGAGTAAAGATAGCCTGAGAGAATTGTCAGTCTGCACTTGTGGCATTTTAACTGAACCATGAGAAAGACTGGATGGACTACTCAGTGGCCCTTCTGATCTGCAGCACAGGGGTAGCTTTTCTAGAAAACTCCAGATTAGCCAGGCAGTGGTGGCGCACGTCTTTAATCCCAGCACACGGGAAGCAGAGCCAGGCGGATCTCCACGAGTTCGAGGCCAGCCTGGCCTACCAAGTGAGTTCCAGGAAATGCACCAAAGCTATACAGAGAAACCCTGTCTTGAAACACCAAAAAAGAAAAAGAAAACTCCAGCTAACATGCGGCCTTACCCACGCTTGGTAAGAGCATGCTTCTAAATAGGACAGACAAGCTGTGTGCTTCCAGCATCTGCAGCATCACAGGGCCTCGGGGACACTGAAATGACAGAAGCACCTAGAGGTAGGGGTGAGGGTGGTCACCGCAATGATGGCTCAGCAGTTACGAGTGCTTGCTGCGGATCCAGAGGACTGGAGTTCTGTTCCCAGTACCCAGGCCTGGTGGCTCAAACCATCTGTAATTGCAGTTCCGGGGGAGCGGCCACCTCTGGCCTCTGAAGTACCTACAACCATGTGCACATACACATACACACATAAATGAAAACAAGATCTTAAGATAAAAGAAGCAGCAGGGGGACTCACCCAGGAAGGTAGAACCAGAGAGGGCTTTGCTAAGTTCACGCTCACCAAGGTAACAGGACCCAGAGCAGTCATTCTGGCCAAAAACAGAACAAAAAATACCCATTTATTTGGTCCAGTTGGGTAATAGACTAGAGGGTGCATCCCATGGATAAACTCTTCAACTGTAAACATGTAAAGAAAATGGGATGCCTTTGCAGTAAGCATTTCGACAGGCACTTCAATATTTCCTAGAAAATGTATGTGTTTGTGGCATGTATGATGTGTGTGATATATGCATGTGTGACCGTGTATGTGTGTAGAGATAGGCATTGTGTGTGTACACATGGAACCTGGAGGTTAATGTTCGGTGTCTTCCTCTGTCACTTCCCTTCTTATTTTTGAGACAAAGTCTCTGATATTGAACCTGGGGCTCACTGTTTCAAGGAGGCTTGTCAGCCAGCAAGTTCAAGGAGGTCTCTGATCCCATGCCCCTGTGCTGGGTCATAGATGAACACCTCACACCTAGGTTCTGTGTAGATCCACTCCCCCCATTCTGGGGTCATAGATGCACACTTCCACACCTAGGTTCTATGTAGATCCACTCCCCCATGCTGGGGTCATAGATGCACACCTCCACACCTAGGTTCTGTGTAGATCCACTCCCCCATGCTGGGTCATAGATGTACACCTCCACACCTAGGTTCTGTGTAGATCCACTCCCCCCATGCTGGGGTCATAGATGCATACCTCCACACCTAGGTTCTGTGTAGATCCACTCCCCCCATGCTGGGGTCATAGATGCACACCTCCACACCTAGGTTCTGTGTAGATCCACTCCCCCCATGCTGGGGTCATAGATACACACCTCCACACCTAGGTTCTATGTAGATCCACTCCCCCCCATGCTGGGGTCATAGATGCACACCTCCACACCTAGGTTCTGTGTAGATCTACTCCCCCCATGCTGGAGTCATAGATGCACACCTCCACACCTAGGTTCTGTGTAGATCCAAACTCAGGTCCTCATGATTGCATAGCAAGCAGTTCACCCACTTATCCATCTTCCCAACCCTACCTTAAAATATTTTAATAGACATAGGAATTATATATATTTGGGGAGCAATGTGATGTTTTGTGTACGATGTGACATTTAGATTACAATGTGTAACTTAAGTACATGTATAACCATCTTCAGTACAATTGGCGTGTCCCTTACTACACACATTTATCACTTCATTGTGTGAAAACTTCCAAAGCCCTCTTTAGTAACTATTTTGAAATATTTAATTAGTTTTTCTCAACGCAGTGCCTCTACTGTGTATAGAACATTAGATACCATTCTTCCCACCCACTGCTCTCCTGTGCAATTGGCTGGCCTCTCACCACACCCTTCTCACGCCCAGAATCTACTACTCCGTTCTCTACTGCTGAGAAGTTAACCTTTTAGTTTCCAGGTAGAAGAATGCACACATTTGTCCTTCTGTGTCTGCCTTATTTCACTTACCATATTTTAGCACCATTCACACTACTGAAAATAGGAGAATTTCATTTTTAATCACTGAATGATGTTCCACCCAGTGTGTGTGTGTGTGTGTGTGTGTGTGTGTGTGTGTGTGTACATTGTTGCATAACTTTTCCCGATAAGAGAAAAAGGCATCAACTACAGACCAAAGTATGATTCTACCAAAGTCCATCTTGGCAAAGCAATGAGTGTATCAGACTTGCCTACAAAGCACTAGTGAGGGGGAACTTACAGGATCATGGGTGACCTCCAAAACAAAAGTGTAACCCCCAAATCTCTCCAGCATGGATGACAACTTCCCAAGATATGCAAAGATGGACATCCCCATGTAGCAGGAATCTTAAATGGTCTTATTAATAAAATCAAACCTGAGGCCAGTTATTGGGGTGAATGCTGGAAGATCAGAAAAGCAGAACAAGCCACAGCTACTTCACCTTGCCAGTTCCTCAGCTGACCATGTTTCCTCAGACTGGAAGCCTCTGAGTCCTTATCCAAATGAATCTCAGCTGAACTGCTTCTTGAAAGCCTGAATGTTTAACCAGCCTAGTTCCTGGTTTTCACACGCTTTATATACTTTTCTGCTTTCTGCCATCACTCCCTGGGATTAAAAGCTCACTTTCTGGGATTAAAGGTGTGAGTCACCATGCCTGGCTGTTTCCAATGTGGCCTTGAACTCACAGAGATCCGGATGGATTTCTGCCTCTGGAATGCTAGGATTAAAGGAGTGTGTGCCACCATTTTCTGGCCTCTATATCTAGGGCTGTTCTGTTCTCTGACCCCAGATAAGTTTATTAGGGTGCACAATATTTTGGGGAACACAATATCACCACACCCTCATCCACACTTTATATGTAGCATAGACTTCAGTGACTCCAAACACTGAGACCCTGTGCAATTGGAGTGGAAGGACATGTAGAAAGAAGTGGCTGAGATCTCATTGTATGACAATTCTCCTTTCTCCCAGTTTAGCAAATACTAGTTTTGTCTCTTTTTAAATGACAGTTATGTATTTGTGTGGGGGAGATGTTTACTCCCACTGTATGCATGTGGAAATCAGAGGACAGTTTTCAGAAGTAGCTTCTCTCCTACCAGGCGAGCCCTGGGGATGGAACTCAGGCTGTTTGGCTTGGCAGCAAGTACAGGTCCCGGTGCTTGCCTTTTCTTTTTGTTTTTAACCATAGCCCTTCTCAATGGGGTGAGATGGCATTTCACTGTGCTTTTGATTTTCATTTCTCTGATGATTAGTAATAATGAGCATTTTCAAAGTCAGCAAAAGCAACTCTTAAGTCCTTGTTTGTGTTCCTTTACCTGTGAGAATGCTTCTTCTATTTTCTAATAACAGAGGACATCTAGGCATGTCTTCGGGTTGCCTTTTACAAGCTGCTCTGCTGACTTGGGTCTGCAAGAGAGATGTTCGTTGGCCCAGGAATCTCTGGGGATGACACTGTGGCACTGAAGAGAGTTTGTATGAATTGTGTGGCTTTCCAGGGGTTTGTGATGTATGCTGCTGGGGCTTGGAATGTGGAGAGCAAGAAAATGAACCACAAAGAAGTAAATGAGGTGGCTTCTAGAAGCTTCCAGATCCCAATGACTATTCCTGATCATCCTACATTTGCTTCCCACATGGAGAAAAAGAGCTCATTATTCTGAAACATTAGAGGCACTGTGGGCGTGTAGCAAAGAGAGTTAACATCGGAGGTGAATCCTAGACATCCAACGGACTGGGTATAAGGCGAGCTCCTCTGTTCAGACAAGACAGAACCATTCCCAAGGCCCAGACTAAGAATGTGCAGGACCATCATGGTGATAAGGGCTTTGCCAGGTTGGAGCCTCCCATTCAGGTGTTCAGGGGGACAGACCCTTTCAGACTTACCTTGTTTTCCAGTAGTGACTCTTCTTTTGGAGACAAGGTCTCCTTTTGTACCCCTGGCTTGTCTGGAACTCACCATGTAGGCCAGGCTGGTCTGAAAAATCACAGAGATCCATTTGCCTCTGCTTCTAGAGTGCTGAAATTAAAAGCATGTTTTAAAAGCACCATTCCTGGAAAAATAATCCTTTCTCTTTAATTCTCTAATGAATGAGCCATTTGAGACTAGCTATGTTGGCAAGCTCTGGATTAAATTGAGAGACCCTGCTGCATAAGGTAGATGAGTGATGGAGGATGGTTCCTGACATCCACCTTGGGCCTTCACATGTGCAGGCATTCACACATATGTACCGATCCACATACTTGCAAACATCTACCTTGGACCTTCACATGCACAGACACCCACACACATGCCCCACCTCACATGCAAAAATGGATACATACATGCACACACACACACATGCACACACACACACACAGAGAGAGAGAGACAGAGAGAGAGAGAGAGAAAGAGAGAGAGAGAGAGAGAGAGAGAGAGAGAGAGAGACAAGAATGGTGATCTTGAACGGGGTGCTGTGAGGATAAATGAGCTGTGGACTTTGAGAATGTCCCACAGCAGAACAAGCATGCCTGGAGCTATGTACAGTTCCCATTGGGGCACTTGGGGTGCTAGCAGGTGACTACAGGCCATCACAGGTCATGTGTTCTCCCCTGCCCTGATGTTTTCCCATCTAAGCTGTGCTAAGGTGAAAAGCAGGGTGGGCATCACAGATAGTCCTAGCACCTAGCAATGGTTTGATGTTCCAGAGAAGGCTGTAGGGATGCTGTTCCCTGCAAGACATTAACTTCTGTTAATGTCAGTTTTGGTTTGTCTCTTGTCTTTTTGTTTTTTATTTGTTTGTTTGTTTTGACATTGCAGAACAGCATTGTCATTTATAGAGTTCATGGCTGAGAACATTGCTGTGAAGTTACAAAATTAAATTTCAAAAAATAAAATTTTGTGATGGGGTCTGGGGATATTTGGAGAGTGCTTGTCCAGCATGCATGAGGCCCTGAGTTCAATCCCCAACATGACGTAAACTCAAGGATGCTGGCACTCACCTGTAATCCCAACACTCAGGAGGTAGAGGCAGGAGGATCAGAATCAGAGTTCAACACCAGCTTGGGCTACATGAGACCTTGTCTCAAAAAAATGTAAGTGTATAATTTAGTGTTGGGATGCTTGTAATGGCTCTTCTTGGCTGCACGTGGTCATACCAAGCCCATGACTGAAGGTTGGATGCTTCTCCAGATGGAAGCCAGGAGAAGTTCCACATACTCTCTACCTAGGAATAATTGTTCCTCTTTTTAAATAATAATTTATTTTTTGAAATTACAATATAATTACCTCATTTCTTCCTTTCTCTTTCCACTCTCCAAAATCTCTTGTGTACCCTCTTGCTCTCTCGCTCACATTTCAAATTCCTCTTCTTTAATTTAATTGTTGTTCTTACTAGAGCACGTGCACAGACAGGGGCACATGGACACACAAAATAAATCATTGTTTTTAAAGAAATAAACCAGGACTTTCCAAACCACTTTTGACTCCAAGTACAGCCCTTCACGATTCTGTAGGGAAGCGGAGCATTTCGTGACCCAGCTGTGTGCACTGCTGACCTCAAGCTTCCTGCAGGCTTTAGTAGTTAGCGTGGAGACACACATGGGCTAACCTGAGATGCTGAGAGGAGGGTGGAGAGCAAGGACTCCTAACCACAATGCTTCATTCCTTCCTCTCTCGTGGTAGAATTTCTTTTTAAACTAAAACAGCCTTTTGGTTTGTGAGCCTTGCTCTAGCAGGAAAACAAATGATTTTTTTCTTTTCTTTCTTTTTTTTTTAAAACAGTATCAGACATGTGGTTTCCTGTCTATGTTTAACTTTGCTAGCAGTACATCTCAGCCAGCTGGTTCCCTCTGGGGCCTTTGCAACCTTAATGGTAGTGCCGCCCGCCATCCAGCCAGTCCGTTCTGAGTGCACCAGATGCCTTGCACACTTGACTGCGTTCCAGTGCCTTTCCAGTGAGAGAGGTTTAGAAGTCCTGCCCTCCTCACTCTCCGGAACACCAAACTCATGCTGAGGCTCTCCAACCCCAGCACCAGGCAACTGGCTTCTTAGAAGAAATGCAGGGGTTTGTGTTTGAGTTTTGTTTGTTTTCTTTTGAGACAGATTCTCATATAACCCTGGCTGGCATTGAGTCTTTTACATAGTTGAGGATGACCTTGAAGCCCTATCCTCTTGTCTCTGCTTCATGCATGCTTAGATTGCAGGCCTGCACCACCATGCCCAGTTTATGACCTGCTCAGGAGCCAGCCCAGAGCCTCACGAATGCTAGGCAAGCCCTCCCAGTCCCGACCGTGACCTTTCTGCTTCTGCCTCCGCTTCTCAAGTGCCGAGATGACTGATGTCTCCACTAAGCCCAGTGTTTGGGGTGCTGGGGATCAACTCAGGGCTTCCTGCGTGCTGGGCAAGCAAGCACCTGAGCTGCATCCTGGTCCTTCTAGATCTTGCATGCAAGCAATGAGAAGAATGAGTGGCCCCGTGGCAACCCTGAAGACCCTGCTCACATGTTGCCTTCAGATTGTGCACTCAGCCCTCAGAATAGCTGCTTTCCAGCTCTGCACATTTGTTTTGAGAGGAAACAAGGCAGATTTGCTTTCTAGACTAAATATAGAATTTAAAAACAAGAAAAGAAATAGGTGTGGAAATATGGTTGAGAAAAATTGTTACAATAAGAAAATTATGAATTAAAATTGGTAGAACTGTCTCCCAGAAGACCACTCCGTCATTTGAGTGGTGACTTAGAGCTGAAAGAGCCTCTGGTTCTATACAAACTTGAACTTGAGAGCATATTCCAAATCCTTCAGCACAACCTGAGTCTGGACAAAGAAAAATCCGAACTGCGTTTTGACTCAGTCAGGCCTAGCATAGGAAGTATTTGAAGTAACTTAAGGTAAAGCAGCTCTCTTTTGTAAATTATCTTTTTCCTTAGCAGGGGTTCTGAAGCTAGACGTGGTGGGAGGTTGCTAGCGTGGACTTGTAGAACCCCATTCTCGATGAATAACTGCAGAGGGTGTCCAGTGCATGCACCTCCTGCCCTGGATTCATACGCTGGATATGAGTGGTTGCTGCAACAGCTGGACCCTGGGGCTGGGACATCACTGGCTGCAGATTTATGTCCCACCCAACTTGCCCATATGTGTTTCACAAACTACACACACACAGGCGATGGCAAATGGTCGGTGTAAGACTGTGTTTGCTACTTTTAGAGAGTCCCGTTGTATAATAGGCTTTAAAAAATACTCCAAGAAGCTGGTGAACTTTGTGCGCTGATTTTTATTTCTAACCAGGCTAAAGTCTGGAGACTGGACATCTGAACTTCTCTCCGTACAGTCACCTGGCTTTTGAAAGTCTTTTCTGAGAGTAAGCTCCCTTTTTTCTTGTCATGTCATTCATTCTATCTGTTATAAATGATGATAACAAGGCTGGGAAAGGTGGCTGGGTCGGTCAAGTGCTTGCCTTACAAACGTAAGGACCTGAGTTGGTTGGGACCCTGGAATCCACCTTCAAAAGCCGAGTATGGTAGCATTTCCTTGCAATTGCAGCACTGGGGAGCAGAGACAGGAAGGTCCCTGGGCTCACTTACCAGCTAGCCCAGCTTACTTCCCGAGCTCAGGCCAGGGAGAGACACTGCCTCAAAAACAAGGTGGGCAGCTCCCGATGAACACCTGAGATGGGTTCTTACATCCACACACACATGCACATTTATGCATGTGTCCTGCTTCACACACAAATGTGCACATATTGCCCACACACATACACATACTCCAGAAACGTTGACTTTTAATAAAACAGTTTGCATTTGTCCTTCTGATTTAAGGAAAGCTATATATGGGGCTGGAAGGATGGCTCAGTGGTTCTGAACACTTGCTGCTCTTGCAGAGGTCTCAGGTTCAGTTCCCAGAATCCATATCAAGTGGCTCACACCTGCCTGTAACTCCAACTCCAGACAAATCTAACATATCATTTCATACACTGTGGATGTCAAATTAGGTGTTGAATTTCTCTGATTTTTCCAGGCCAGGCCGACATAACTGCCTTGGCGGGCAATGCACAACTCCCAGGTGCTCTGTAAGTTCTGCCTTAGCTGCGCTTCCCTCCTTCAGGGTCTGGCTTAACTGCTCTGGGACCAGGTCTCAGGAATGTTTTCTAATCCCCCGAGACAGCCCAGTGTGTAGCCAACACCAGGAACCACTGGACTCCAGAACAGTTGTTCTGCTGGACTCTGTGTCTCTCTTTGTGCTCCCTGTGTACCCTGGATAGAGACATTAGTGGACCAACAGCATCCCCACAGCAGAGGCCAATATTCAGTTTAAGACTAAGGAGAAAGAAAACAAGCCTCACAATCTCGAGAGGAACAGGATGATGTTTTCAACTAACCGTAAAAAGTTAGTTCAGTGAGGCCCCTGATCTGTGGAAAACACACATCTGTGGCGTTAGAACAAACCTTAAGAGTGTGAGTGAGAGTTTATGGTGACAAGAACCCAGGAGGCAGGGTGCACGGTTTATGGTGGTAGTTCTCAACCTTCCTAACACTGCCATCCTTTAATTCAGTTACTCATGTTGTGTGACCCCCAACCATAAAATCATTTTCAATGCTACTTCATAACTGTAGTTTTGCTACTGTTATGAATCATAATGTAAATATCTGATATGTAGAATATCTGATATGTGACCTCTGTGAAAGAGTCATTTGACCCCCATGTTGAGAACCACTGGTTTAGAGCATGATGTACCAGGCCAGTGCATCTCTGCTCTTAGGATTCTGGAGCACAGGCAGGAGACTGGCAACCAGGAAAATAACGGAAGGGCCAGAGCTCAAGGCAGCTGGGTCACAGTACATCCTGTGTCAGGAAGCAGAGGGAGATGACCACCAGTTCTCAGCTCACTTTCTTTTTTCCATTAGCCCATACAAGCGTGGCTCCTACAGTCAAGATGGCTCTGCCCACCTCAGTTAATCCAGTCCAGAAACCACCTCACAGACATGCCCAGAGGTTTGTCTTTTAGGTAGTGGTAGAGCCTGCCAAGTTGACAGCTTTAACCAGGGTCACATAGAGACAGGATGGTGCAGGCTTCTTGGCATAAATACCGTGGACTAGCCACTGAAGAAGTAGCCATACTCTATCACTGTTGGAATTAACTCTGTAATTAAAGGATTTTCTGTGTGACTCCTAACCTGGGCATGTGTGCTATAGAGAGTGGGGAATAGCTCTTGTTTTCAGGTAGCCTTTTAGCTTCAAGCCAGTGATCAGCTGCCCTTCCATGGGGTCAGCTTTAACCTTATGGCTCTGGTCCTCAAGCTGTTCTTACTCAGATTTTAACTTCACAATGACAAGCTGTTTGAGGTTCTCTGGCCGAAAGGCTAACAATTCAAAGTTTAATCTGTGCCCTAGAGAATCTGCCTCTTTTCTCAATTCCCTAACTTCTTGCTCCTCCAACACCAAAGATCATGCTGCAAAGCAGAGGCCATATTGAACTCAACGTAAAGAATGGTGTATGAATGTGAGTGTGTGTGTGTGCACATGCACGCACATATACATGCATTGCTGCATGCGTGCATGTATGAATGGAGGTCAAAGGACAATATCAGATGTCATTTTCATACACTGTCCATCTTTTCTTTTTGAACTCAGCTCTCTTACTGACCTGCAGCTCACCAAATAAACTAGGCTGTCTCGTCAATGAACCCCAAGGGTCCACATGCTGCTGTCTCCCTAGTGCTAGGATTGGAAGCACAGACCACCATTCCCAGCTTTTTAAACGTGGGTTCTGAAGGTTGAAGTCAGGTCTTCCGGCTTGTAAGGCGAGCACTTTTCAAGTAAGGTACCTCCCCAGCACCCATAATGACTTTGAAATATCCCGTGTGGGGCATTTACTCACCAACCCCACAGCTGCCCAGAGTTTTCTTGAGTGTGAGCAGCAGGAAATATTAGATAGAAGGATTTATATGGCAGAGATAAGCAGATAGAAAATAAGAGATAGCCTTGAGAGGGCCTAGAACCTTTTCCAACAGGCCCGACTGTCTCTGTCCCAGGGTATTTATAGAGACACCAAGGGGGTAGAGCAAAAGACCTTCTCCGCCCCCCCAGCACAGCCAAGTGCAGACCATCTCAGACACCTGCACTCAGGCCCGTGGTCCTAGTCATCCTCTCTATGAGGACCTGCTGGGTAAAGCCACGAGGAACCTGAAACTGGGCTCCCACAATCCCAGTATTTGAACTTTGTGCCAATTGTGGCTAAAATGACGGACCTCTCTATTGTAGCTCTCAACTTGAGGTTTTACCCTCATCTCTCAGGAGTATACTAGAAGAGGCAGTTGCATTGAACTGAACTTTATTCAAAGTAGAGTCAAGAAGAAACCCATGCAAAGGAAACTATCGGGTAGTGAGGGGGGCTGCGGGGATGGCTTAGCTTTGAGAAATTTGCAGTAGGAATTAAAACAAAGCACACAGAGAAATAGCCTCTTCCCTCATTACAGGAAAAGAAATATTCTCAAAATCTACCCAGAATGCTTAGCAGCACTGCCACCATGGTGCCAGTTAAAGTTGTCCTGTGTCCCCAGCCAGCTTACTCTCCTGTTGTTTAGTTAAAATCGTCTTTAATTGCTTGCTTGCATTTGTTTGCTTTTCGTGGAGACGATGAATGGGGAATCCTATCTCACTCTGCACTCCTCTGCTGGTTAATTGACTGGAATGGGCTTGTGGATTGTTTCCTTGTTGGCCAGTCTGAACACAATCGCGCCAGCACTCTGCCAGTGATGCTACCGGGAGACTTAGTTTTAGGAATGCATCGTCTCTGGCAGAAGACCAGAAAACCTGCCCTAGCTTTGTGAGACGTACTTCTGAAACTTGAAGGTGTGAATGAGCCACCCAGGGAACATTCCAATGCACACTCTGATGTAATGAAAATTTAGAACTGGGGCAAAGACTCTGCTTCCCAGTGAGCTCTTAAGTGATGTGCACTCATGCTGCTGGTCTGGGGACCTCACTTTGAATGGCAAGGTACCAAGAGATTTAGCACCATGGCAACAAGGTGCTTAAAGATTCAGGGGATGGCAGCAAGATATAGGAACTCTAGAACTGTCAAATATATACAGCACCATTGCTGAACTCGCTCTCTCTTTCCCTCTCCCTATCTCTCTCCTTGTCTGTCTGTCTATCTACCTACCTACCTGCCTACTTAGCTACCTACTTATACACACACCCTCACACAAATGTATACACATGGGCAAAACACATCTTTGAGTATGTGTGAGTATATATATATATACATACATACATACATGAATATATATATATATAATACATACATATACACATAGAGATACTTAGACAGAGATACATTAGTAAATTGAGCAGAACTGTTCTGGTTTGATTTCTAATGTGTGATAAATACCATAGCTGAAGCAACTTGGGGAGGAAAGGCTTTATTTGGCTTATACTTCCAGGTCGTGATTCACCACTAAGGGAAGTCAGTGCAGGAGCCCAAGCAGGAACTAAGCAGAGACCCCGTGGTCTCTGGTGTTGCTTACTTGCTAGTTCTCTGGGTCATGCTTGTCTAGCTGTCTCATGTAGCCAGCCCCACCCACCTACGGTGCCGCCCACAGTGGGCTGGGCCCTCCCACATCTATCATCCATCAAGACAATGGCTTACAGACATTGCCACAGGGCAAACTGATCTGGGAAGTTCCTTGATTGAGTTTCTTCTTCCCAGGTGATAGTAGATTGTGTCAAATTGACAATAAAACTGACCAGGACAAGGTCAGAGCATTTCTTTTATAAAGACACTTTCAGTCGGACATGGTGGTGCACACCTCTAATCCCAGCACTCGGGAGGCAGAGACAAGTGGATCTCAGTGAGTTCGAGGCCAGCCTAGTCTACAGAGCTAGTTCCCGGACAGTCAGGACTATACAGAGCAACCCTGTCTCAAAATAAATATATTAATAAGTAAAAATTAAAAAAAATAAAGATACTTTCAGAATTTATCTTATAGTTTCTTCTCAATTATATGTGATCAGATGCTCTGTAAGGCTTGGACAGGTTTTTTGCTAAAATTGTAGGAAGGTTTTTAGAATTCCTCAAGAATAGAAATTCTGCAACATTCACTCAGTCCTGTTAGCACTGTAAGAACTGTGCATGCACACTCTGATGGTGAAATCATAAAACAAAACAAAATAGCAAACAAACAAACAAAAAAAAAAAAAAACCTCAAACAAGTTCTAGCTCTAAGCATGAGGAAGAAGAGTTGCTTTTTGAGGGAAAAGGGAGGCAGCTATCTGAAGGCAAGTTGGGGATCATGCGGGGTGCCTGGAAAACATACTTTATTATCAGACTGGTGGTTTGAAGATGGTTTGCCTTACAGTAGTTTGCTCATCGTGACACCTGTTTGATGTGCTTTTCTGCATTTGTGTCTCATTGGACTGAAGGGGGGGTGGGCAGAGAACAATCAGAATACTAATTTACAGAGGACAAGTCTTGTTCCTGGGCTAAGGGTGTTGTTTGGGTCACCCTTGTGTTCTAGTTTCATTTTTGTGGCAGTGATAAAATGCCTGACAAAAGGCAGTTTGTGGAAGAAACCTTTTATTTAGCTCACAATTCCAGGTTACAGCCTATCATGGAGGGGAATCAGCTAAGGAGCTTGAGACAGCTGACCGCATCATGTCTACAGTCAAGAGGGAGAGGAATGAATGCCCGTGTGCTCATTGCTCGGTTACTTGTGCTCAGCTCCCTCCCTCCACATTCATACAGTTCAGGACCACCTGCCTAGGGAATGATGCCACCCATAGAGGGCTGGGTCTTCCACAACAGTTAGCTTAGTTAAGACAATCCGCTACAGGCATGCTTGCAGATCAAGCCTATGTGGATGATCCTCATTGAAATCTCTTCCCAGGTAATTGTAGTTTCCGTCAAGTTGACAGTGAATGCTGACCGTAACACTTTGAGATGGAACATTTTAAATTTGCTTTGGTTTCCTTTTTTGGCCCCTATCACTTGCTAAGAAGTGTCCAATAGGAAATTCGACTTGACACTCTGAGCCCTCTTTTCACACTATTGTCCCATTTTAGGGATAAGAAATTAAGAGTATGGGTGATGTCCCTGGGACAAGTGACTCTGGGTCTGAATGGCTGCCCAGTCTTTGTTCCTCTCTTGCACCTAACGTCCCTAGCACTGAACCGTTGAGATCATCTAAAACTTTTTGCTCTGCGTGTGTCCCACAAGAAAGGCCAGATCTAGCTGAAAATGAGAAATAATTTGCCAATTTCAGAGTCCAAAAAATTAAATAATTTTGAAAGATTTTTTTTCATTTTCTTTGGTTTTACCTAAAAGACAAAGATTAATATGCCATAAAATTACTCAAACTGACAGAAAAAGTCAGAGGAGAATGCCATGGTGTGCTCTTATATACAATGATTGAAAAGTAAACAACTTGTTTTCCAAATAAAGCCTTGTATATACACACACACACACACACACACACACACACACACACACACACACATAGAAACAAGTGACTCCCAGGCTCCTTATGTCCTCTGTCATGCCCACATCTGGTGCTAATGGCTAAAAGAACTTAAAACTGAAACTCTGATTGTTTTGAGTCAACGTGACTTAATACAAACAAATAAGGAGGTCACCATGGAGACAAAAACACTCTAAATGGAGACCTGGGGGTGTTGCTCAGTTAGTACAGAGATGGTTTAGCATGTCCCGAGGTCCTAGATTCCACCTCTAGCACCCTAAAAATTGGGTATAGTGATACACACCTGTAATGCACTCTGGATGTGAGGCCAGAGGATTAGAAGTTCAAGGTCATCTCCAGCTATATATAGAATTTGAGGCTAACCTGAGCTATGTGAGATTCTGTCTCAAAACTAAAGCAAAACTAAAACAAACAAAAATTCTAAATGGATCACGTCTTGATAAAAACCTGGTGAACATAGATGAATTTAAGAGATAGGCTCCTTGTTAGTATTTAAAGTTGTTGAGCAATTCTAAGGAAGGCATTTGGAGTGTAAATTCATTGATGTAAGTGTACACTAGGAAGGAATGTGGGTGGCAGTTTTCCACTCACCTTGGTGATCTGGTGTGTATGTTAATGAAAATTAGATGACATCTAGAGAGATCCTTGAAGAGATGTCCCTGAGTCTCTAAGTGCAAAGATGTCCACATGTCACCATGATCATCTGGAGCCACAGGATATGTATGCAATTGTCCAGGAAGGAAGTGGAGCTAGAATGAGATACACTGTGGAAGGAAGGGCATCCTGTTCCAAGCCACTACCTTAATTAGGACTTTAAAATTGACAGTGTTCATTTATTCACCAGCACCTACTGGAGGAAAGTGCTGTAGGGATCTTTGCTAAGTAAGCATGTTATGAGCAGGCCAGTACCTACTTCCATATTGTAGGAAAACAGAACCTGACTCAGGACTGCTTTAAGTAAAGCATACAATGCTTGTGGATGAGTCATTTAGTACCTACCTGCCAAAGTTCACTGTATGCTGCCTGTGTTTCCTGAGAAGAGAATCACAGAGGGTTTCCCACTGCAGCATGGAGCTCCTTCCCAGACTCAGAAAGCTACGAGCAGAAGCCCCAGTTGCTTATGTGGAAAACCATGCACCAACCCAGGCAGATCTACCAGTGGCACCTGCTACCCGCATGCCAGGGTGACGGATCAGTCTTAAACCTGTCAGAACGCTGTCAGAGAGGCCAGCACTCGGATCCCTTCCCTTTTCCAAGGGCACTTTGTTTTTTGTGCATGTGCACTCTGGAATAATTGAAGTCAGATGAAGCCTGTGGAATTGCTCAGAGAGACTTGTAAACACGTGTGAAATATTACCATACTCAAATGCAATGATCTCATGTTTTTATAGATGAATACGTATTTCTACAATAATACATGGGCAGGCTCTAACAGCACCTCTGAAAAGAAAGAAAAACCGAGATGTCTAAGTGATAAGTAAAGCATACATTTGTTAAGGCGTCTCTTCCAGATATACTGTGATATGAACATGTCTATGATTTCTACTGGTGACATAATCTTGGGTACACCAAACACTTAGAAATGATTCAAAGTATGTTGGGGGGCAGGAGAGACGGCTCAGCAGCTAAGAGCACTGACTGCTCTTGCAGAGGACCTAGGTTCATTTCTCAGCACCCACACAGCAGCTCACAGCCACTTGTCACTCCAATTCCAGGGTATTCAGTGCTTTTTCTGACCTCTGAGGGCACTGCACACACATAGTGCACATATATTCATGCAGGCGCACACACATACACATGAAATAATAATTGTCTTTAAAAATAATAAATGACACATTTTAGTTGAAGGTGAGGGAAGCTGAGGCCTTTGGCTCATTAAGTTCACAGAACCACTGGATTCCACTCATAAAACCCAGGCTAAGAACATTTGCTATTATAAACATAAAGCCTCATTTAAAAACAAAAGAACAAACAAAACAAACAAACAAACAAACAAAAATGAATCTTGAAGAAATTCTACCCAGAGCTATCCCTAATTTTATGTTACATAAAAAACTTTGCATGGAAACTAGTCATACTAGTTTCACAAGTGTGACTTGGGTCCCTGTATGTATGAGGCCCTGTAGCAGGCTCCTGAGTTCCTGTCTCATGTTAGAGCTTTTTCTCCTAGCAGGAAAAAATTGCCTACTTAGGGGCAGTACCCCACTGTGGTTTGGAATTGAGAATGAGAAATGGTCTCTGTGTCTGTGGCATGGCCCTTTAGTCGCCCCACCTGAGAACTGACAGTACGGCTCAGCTGTTTAGAGCACTGGCTGCTCTTACAGAGGACCAGGGTTCAATTCCCAGCACCCACATGAGGGCTCACAACTATCTATAACTCCATTTCCAGGGGATCCAACACCCTCTTCTGGCTTCCATGGGTACCAGGCATGCATGTGGCTGCACAAATATTCATGCAGACAAACACTCATACACATAAAGAGAAAAATAATTGATCGTATCACTGAGCAGATAGCCACTGAAACACTTGGTGTAGCCTCCAATAAAGACACGCACTGTATTCAATTGAAAGGTTACTTAAAGCCAGTCTTCATCGGCTCCCACCAGTGTCACCGGTGGGACATTCAGACATCATGCCATGCGGCTAAGCTCTGTTCCAATAGAGCTTGTGGCAAACATTGCTTATCGCCTGAGTCAGTCTTGGGAAATTAAGCAGTCTGAACTTCAGCTTTCCTCTCTGGGACATGGGTCTTAAAATACAACAGTTTCTACCCCGCGGAGTTTCCTCAGCAATTAAATACAAGAATTATGTAAGTTCTGTGAACCCAGCCAACACATGGTATGTGCTCAGTTTGGGAGTCTCTCTTATTTGGGGGTTGGCAGGAAGAAACACTTTCTGTGACCTCTGGGCCCAGGAGACCCCTGTGTGGCCACATCTACAGCTCTGTGTCTGACAGAGAAGCCCAGGGGCCAACATGGGGCATGCCTGGGAGGCCCTTGTTTAGGTCCAGCCACATTGCAAGCTTCCTTCCGGCCCGAGTTGCTATTGTGACTCCCTTCGCCTCCTCTTTGAAGTTTCTAGATTGACAGATGCTACTCAGTCACTCCACGCACGTGCAGCTTTACATGTAGGTTTAAAGAGGAAAAGGAAAAGGCCACAGGAAACTGGAGGGGAAAGTGATGCTTGGTTTCTGACCTTAAACCAGGGGGTTTCTAGAACCTTCTGCAGTCAATGTCACATGTTAATTACAGGTTGGGTGCTTGCCTGTGACTTAGAAGAAATGGAAATGAGTGAGGAAACCTTTTCTGTAAGTAGCTAGGAATTAGACACTGATCAGTAGCAAATGAACAGTTGGTGCAGACGTTTTAATGCATCGGAGAGGCAGGTAGTGATTGAAAGTCTGAATTGTATTTCCTTATATGTGGAAAGGGATATTCACAACGGACCAAAAGTAAAGTCTCTCCAAATTCTTCCAGTGTATTACAGGGTATTAAAAATAACATTTATGGGATAGGGGGGTGCTGATTTTTTTCTATAAAAACAGTACCAGATAGTAAATCCTTTTGGCTTTACGGAGCAGAGCTGATCTTTATAGCAGGAAGGTCTCTATTAAGAGAATCCACAGACGGCCCCTCTCTCCTTCCCCCAGCCCCTCTGGTTAACAACTGTTCAACGTGTGGGGGTGTCTTCATCACAAGGCTGTATGAAAACTGACTAAATCTGCCTGCTTTAGAACATAAGGCAGTGTTCACCTGCCAGCACAAGCAGGAAATCATGGAAGTGACCCAGCCTGTGCCAGTGGCCACTGTATCTCCGTGGTATCGGATGACCCGACCATTGCCCCTACAGAGCCTCATTGTCCTGAGACAAATTTTCAGTCAGTCAACCAGCTGGAGTCACATGGGGAGCTGATCATTCCATGTCTCCACATTCTCCTCCTTTGGCTTCGTTCAGTGTCTCTGGAGTGACTGTGTCACATGCCAGTTAGGAACCAAGCTCCCTCTAGACACCTTAGTCGTCTTCCTAGCCATCTGGCTTGAACACTCACCGCTCCCCTAACCCAATAACTGAAGTAGCTGAGTATTATCAATTGAATAATTACAAATCCTATGTCTGACATCAAATCCATCTCAATACCCTCTACCAACTCCTTCCCTCCGTCCCCTTACGGAGACATTCTGGAAAGGGTCCTCAGATATGTCACATATTCTTTCTCCCTCCCGTGGCCTTCTTCCTGTGCCTCATGGGTGGTTCTCATCTGTCAGAGAACAACTCAAAGATAGTCCGTGCTCCTGTACCTCCCATGTTTCTCTGAGCTTTCTCATGCCCCATCAACCCACACATTGTACCATATACTTGGCTCCCTTCTGGAATGTCATATATTTTGCTCAGCATTTGTGTGCATGCACTAACTCCTCCACTGGTAGTGTGAGGACAGTGGCATGCCAATAGTAGACAGTCAGGAATGCTGTGACTATAGAGTCAGAACCTAAGGCCTGCTCATTAAGGAGTACTTCAAGTCCAGGTGAACAACACATGCCTAGAATTCTGGCATTCATGTGGATGTCTTTAACTATCCTCTGCCCATTATAGTTACTAATCATGTCCTTTTCCCAAGAGAACTAATAACACATGATCAAAGGTGGCAGATAAACTAAAGTTGCATTGTTAGGTCTTGGGTGTGTTGTCTCCGCCACAAGCAACCAAATGCATGGCAAAAAGAGGGACATTGAGTGGCCAGGAGACTTCCAGAGACCACTTCCAGGCCCAGAGCTGGTGTTTCAGAGTAGTCTGAGAGGGAATCAGAGTGAGCAGAGTGAATTGGAGGTTAGGGTCATTAGGAACAACAGGACTGTGACAGTCTCGGCAGCAGTGGTTCCCAACCTCCCTGACGCTGTGACCCTTTAATACAGTTCTTCATGTTGTGGTGACCCCCAACCATAAAATTATTTTTGTTGCTACTTCATAACTGTAATTCTGCTACTGTTATGAATTGTAATGTAAATATCTGTGTTTTCTGATGGTCTTGGGGAACCCCTGTGAAAGGGTCATTCAACCCTTAAAGCAGTCACGACCCACAGGTTGAGAACCACTGCTCTACAGTTTTATCAGGTTCTAGATGGTTAGGTTACTTTTGTATTGCTATGACCAAATGACTTGACCAGAATTAAGGAAGGAAGCGATTATTCCGTCTTGCAGTATGAATGGATACAGTCAGTCACGGGGTGAAAGCGGGCTGGAAGGACCTGACCACAGTGCATTCATAGGAAACAGGGAGCACACTGAAAACGAGGTTACACATCTCAAGACTCGCCCTAAAAGACCCACTTCCTCTAGGGAGTGAGGTTCCACTTGGTGAAGTTTCTATAAGCTTCCAGAGCATCACCAGCAGTTGAGAATCAAATTTTCAAGCATGTGACCCTGGCAAGGCGCGGAAGGGGGCCATTTAACACTAAATCACATGACTACGTAAGGAACCATTTAAAAGCAGGAGTCATGCCACTTAATTTCTATCCCCGATCCTCAACCTTAGTTATTGTTCAGAACATTGTAGTTACTCAGCTCTGACTGTGCTGACAGGCACGAAAACACAGCCACACAGGAAGAGCATAGAAGCCGTGAGATTACATAACACAAGGCACTTTACTAAGTGTTCTTGGCTTTTCTTAGAGAGTTGCATTTAAGCTAAACTTTGAAGAGTAGGAGGTGCTTGAGTGGATGATCTCAGACCAGGATTATCTGCGCTCCTTCCCACGCTCCCACCTGCTCTGTTGCACATCCAGGCCATATATATGTGTTTGTGTCTGCAAGGTACACAAGTGTGCAAATGTATGCATGTGGATGCTAGTGGATTTCTTAGGAATGACCCTTTTTAGGACAGGGTCTCTCATTTGACCTGAGACTCACTGTTTTGGCTGGACTGGCTGACAAGTGAGCCTCAGAGAGCCACCTGCCTCCATTTCCCCAAGCCTGGAATTACAAGTGTGTGCATTTTGACATGGGTTCTGGAGGTTTAGCACAGGGGCTCATGCTTGCAAAGCAGGTGCCTTACTAACATATCCATCTCCCAGTTCTCCCTTCATGTACGTGATGGCTGCTGAGGAAGAGACTTGGAACCAGTATCTCCCAACATCCTATGTATCAAACTTTGGTTGATATGGTATCCTTGGTCTTACCTGATTTGGTTTTACCTTGGGAAGACATGGATGGTGTGCTAGTATTTAGCATCCCTGGAAAGAATCACTATCTAGTGTCCATGGACACAGTTCAGATGCTACTGTGTGTAAATGCGTGATTGTAGACTTGCTTCCTGGTGGCTCACACCTCCCAAACCTAATCCTTCTCTCCTGCTTTATATCCACATCAGAATACACCACCAGCAGTCCTGACCTGTTTCTGGTCATTATCCAAGTGACTGGTGTCAGCCTCCTGCCTCCGCTGGGGATTGCCATAGCTGTGATCATCATCTTCTACTGCTATCGTGTCCATCGGCAGCAGAAGCTGAGCCCCTCCTGGGAAAGCAGCAAGCCCCGGAAACTCATGGAGTTCAGTGACAACTGTGCCATCATCCTGGAGGACGATCGTTCGGATATCAGCTCTACGTGCGCCAACAACATCAACCACAACACAGAACTGCTGCCCATCGAGCTGGACACCCTGGTGGGAAAGGGCCGCTTTGCTGAGGTCTACAAGGCCAAGCTGAAGCAGAACACTTCAGAGCAGTTTGAGACTGTGGCCGTCAAGATCTTCCCCTATGAGGAGTACACGTCATGGAAAACGGAGAAGGACATCTTCTCAGACATCAACCTGAAACACGAGAATATCCTGCAGTTCCTCACTGCTGAGGAGCGGAAGACAGAGCTGGGCAAGCAGTACTGGCTGATCACAGCTTTCCACGCCAAGGGCAACCTGCAGGAATACCTCACGAGGCATGTCATCAGCTGGGAGGACCTGCGGAAGCTGGGCAGCTCCCTGGCCAGGGGCATCGCTCATCTCCACAGTGACCACACGCCTTGTGGAAGGCCCAAGATGCCCATCGTTCACAGGGACCTCAAGAGCTCTAACATCCTCGTGAAGAATGATTTGACCTGTTGCCTGTGTGACTTCGGGCTGTCCTTGCGCCTGGACCCTACTCTGTCTGTGGATGACTTGGCCAACAGTGGACAGGTAAGTGAGAGCTGGTGCTCCTGACCCTGACCTCACACCTGGCCTCACCTCTACCCCTTTTATTTTCTTTCTGAAAATTTTCAATTAGAGACGTGTGTGTGTGTGTGTGTGTGTGTGTGTGTGTGTGTGTGTGTGTGTGTGTAGGTGCACGTATGTGTCAGTGCACACACAGGTATTTGTGTGGAGCCCAAATATATTCCTCCATTGCTACTCACCTTGTTTTGTGAGACAAGGCCACTTGCTGAAACTGGAGCTCACCAATTTAGCCAGGCTGCCTGGATAGATAGCTCCGGGGATCCTCCTGTCTCTGCCCTCTGCACACAGCGGTGGAATTAGAAGGGTGCGCCACCACAACCACCTTTAGCATAGATCCTGGGAACTGAAGTGCTATCTTCTGGCTTGTGTGGTAAGCTCTTTGCTGGCTGAGCCATCTTCCCAGACCAGTGATTCCATTTTTGAAGCATTGTCCAGGATCCACATGGGAACCCTTTGACTAAGGTGCACTGGAGGATCTCCTTCCCAGGTGACAGCTGATGACTGTCACCGTGGGCCCATCAGGAGCATTGCTACTTTCCACAGCTGGCAAGCAGGGCTCTCTCTAAAAGCCTCCTCGGAATGAAGCGAACTTGTGAAGTTTTTACCTTGTCAGCACTCTCTCCATAGCAGCACATGCAGTGTGGAGGTCATCTTGCTGAGACACAAACAAGTTAATATGTCAGGTCAATGACTCACAGAGTGCTCTGTTAAAAAGAAAAATGTCTTCTAAGACACGCCAGTAAGAACTATTCTTTGGAACAATGGCATCAAATTATTTGACCTCTGTATGACAGGACAGTGATTGACATTGGAGGAACTCATATATGCTGCAGTATCAGACATTTCCGTTTGAAAAACTTCCCTTAGAAATAGCTTTCCCTTTTCCCTGCGGGCCCTGTGTTTGTTTAATGTCAATCATAAAATTGATCACAAGCCTAAATAACCAGAATACAGCCACACATCACATTCATGGAATCCATTGTATGATTTGGTCTTTTCATATGACTTTAATTTAGCAGAGATTTATGAAATTATGTCATATGGGTCACAGGATAAATTAAAATTAAATGGTCGTTAAGTGACTCAGATGGGTGGCAATTATTTTCATCATGAGTCTTAGAGTTTCAAGAATGAAGAAAAAAAACCTGATTTGCAAAACCAAAAATAAACAGGCAAGGGGATGGGGAGATGACTTAGCAGCTAAGGGCACTTGCTGCTCTTACAGAGTGTTAGACTAGGGATTTTGACCAGGTTCCTTTTCTCTGCCAGTTAAAGAATGAAAAGATAGGAAAAAGCCTGGAGGGTGAAGGATTGGAGTGGAGAAACTGAACAACAACAAACAGGAACGGGAAGAATCAGCAGTTGAAGAAAGGTGTTTATTGGACTGAAAAGACACAGACCTGTAGCAGACACACGGCAAAAAGGCCCGCAGAGCATAGAGGGGATGTGGAAAGTGAAAATCCAGGCTCTTCTTGAGGGCTGGGGTTTGTCTTCTCTGAAGGGTCTTCCTCCCCTAATTTAAGGTTGGTCAGTTTGAAGAATGATAGAAGGACTGGTAGACATGATAACATGTCCTGACTGGGCCTTGAACTTGGTGACCCTCTCCATCCGGAGGCCTACTGTTGGGAGAAGAAAAGCTCCTCTCACTGTCTGTCTGCCTTTCATGGAGTCTGTCTGATTCTTAGTCCCTCCAGAGGACCTGGGTTTTGTTCCCAGCACCCACATGGCAGCTCACAATTGTCTGTAACTCCAGTTCCAGGGGCTCCGATGCCCCCTTCTGGCCTCTGCAGGCACCAGTCACACATGTGGTGCATGCAAAATACTCATCACATGAAATAAAACTAAATAAATTACTTAAAAATATAAGCATCTAAAATATCATAGATGTGGCCCTTGAGGTTATCTATAAGAATATTGAATAATAGGATTGCATATGCAGCCAGATTAGTGGCTCTGGACTGGGACACTTGTTTGAGCGTGTTTTGTTTAGAGTCTTTGAAGAGTTCTCAAAGAGAGAAAATAACAGTATGTGTTGTGTCTGCCTGTGTAATTCTCATCATTTAAAACAGCACTATGATTTTTTTGAGAGAGCATCTGCACAGGGCTGCGATGTAGCTCAGTCAGCAGAGTGCTTGCCTAGTGTGCATGAAGCCCCGAGTTTGACTCCTAGCACCACATAAAGTGACTGTGGTAGTGTACGCCTATAGTTTCAGCACTCTGGAAATGGAGGTGGGAGAATCAGCGGTTCGAGGTAATCACTAGCTACAGAGTATGAGGCCAGCTCAGGATACATGAAACTGTGTCAAAAAAAAAAAGGGAAGCAAGGAAGGAAGGAACGGAGGGAGGAACGGAGGGACGGAGGGAGGGAAAGGAAGGGAGAAAGGGAGGGCTAAGAAGATAGAAAATATCACACCTCAGGCTGAAGAGCTGTTGCCAGTTGATGGCTGCTGGGGGAGACGGGAGAAGAGTCATGTTCCTTCAGTGGTGTGGCCACTGTTAGTTACCCTGATCCTGGGGGAGACGGGAGAAGAGTCAGGGAGAAGAGTCATGTTCCTTCAGTGGTGTGGCCACTGCTAGTTACCCTGATCCTGGGGGAGACGGGAGAAGAGTCATGTTCCTTCAGTGGTGTGGCCACTGTTAGTTACCCTGATCCTGGGGGGGAGGAGTATGTTTTGTGGTGGCCTGTAGTCCTGGGGAGACGGGAGAAGAGTCATGTTCTTCAGTGTGTGGCCACTGTTAGTTCCTGTCTGAACGGAGAAGTCATGTTCCTTCAGTGGTGTGGCCACTGTTAGTTACCCTGATCCTGGGGGAGACGGGGGAAGAGTCATGTTCCTTCATTGGTATGGCCACTGTTAGTTACCCTGATCCTGGGGGAGACGGAGAAGAGTCATGTTCCTTCAGTGGTGTGGCCACTGTTAGTTACCCTGATCCTGGAACGCCCGCACCAACGCTTTTCTGAGCAACACTAATCAAATGCAGTGGACCATTTAAAAAAGACAAGGAAGTAGGTAGGGGACTTGTTAGCAAGAAAGGGTTCTAGAAGTAGGCAGGAAATAAGAGAGGAGAATGAGGGTGAATATGATCAAAATACATCATATACATGTATGGACTTACCTAGGAACAAAAGAAGAAACCTCTAGAAACAAACAAAACATCATCTGTGTATGAGAAACCTCAAGCTTAAGTCCCTTCAACAAGTTCCCTCAGAATTAAATTATGTGCTTCATTCTGTGTTTTGTTTTGTTTTGTTTTAAGGTGGGAACTGCAAGATACATGGCCCCCGAAGTTCTAGAATCCAGGATGAATTTGGAAAACGTAGAGTCCTTCAAGCAGACAGATGTCTACTCCATGGCTCTGGTACTCTGGGAAATGACATCCCGTTGCAATGCGGTGGGAGGTACGTACTTGGTGACAGTGCAGTCAGAGGTGGGTCCCCACTCCAAATGATGTAATGGTGTCTGTCTTAGGCATGGTTCCAGGGTTTGGCACAGAGCAGTGAACGCCACACTGGGAGGCAGTTGAGATCGTGTCGTGCATAGCTCTTCCAGGATTACTCTGAACAGCCAAGGTTTCTAAGTGAAAAAACCACATTGGGAATATAAGGCTTTATATCTCCTTTCATACAGCTATTTAGAATTACTTTTCTCTCCCCAGATATCTTAATATCTTGCAGGAGGTGGTCACTAGCAACAGGAATAAGAACGATTTCTATTTACCTAAAAGATGAGCATCTGCCTTTGGTTTCTTCTCATTTGGATTTAAAGGACTGAAAAAATACTTGACTAAACATTTACTCTTGTAGACATGACTTATTTTCCTCAAAACTCAGCAGGGTGGTTTGATACGTCTATTTGGATTTTAAAACTCTGGGAACATTATTGAAGATGATGGCTAGCCCCTAAGACTCCTCTGCCTTTCCTCTGGGAATGCCACCGTCAGCTATCGCCTTTCCTTCTCTTTCTTTGAGCCTTCTCCCCAAGCAGAGTACCACAGCTCTCCCAGGTTCCCTTGTTCTCATCTCTGCTTGCTGTCCATCACGTCCTTCCCACTGTGACAGACTGCCTTGGGGTTTCCATCACTATGAAAAGGTACTGACCAGAAGCAAGTTGGGGAGAAAAGGCTTTATTTCATCTGACAGTGGGTTCAGGTGAACAGTCCACTGTCCAGGGAAGTCAGGTAGCTCCTCAAACAGGGCAGGAACCTGAGGTGGGTGCTGATGTGAAGACGTGGAGCAATGCTGTTTACTGGCTTGCTCTTCATGGCTCACTTAGTCTGCATTCTTAGAGCTCCAAGGACCACCTGCCGAGGAGTGGCACTGCCCCCCAGAGATCTGGACCCTCCCAGATGAATCATCAATCAAAAAGATGACCCCACAAATCAGTCTGCTGGGGGAATTTTCTCAAGTGAGGTCCCTTTTTCCAAAAGGACTTCAGCTTGTGTCAAGTCGACATAAAACTAGCCAGCACAGAGGCTGCCATTGCCTTGATTATAGATAACAATGGACATCCCTTGAGTGTTCTACTCATACTTTGTCTTGGGGGTATTGTTCCCAGATGGCCAGAAAGAAAGACTGGTGGTTCTCTACATTCTGTCTCCATCACCCATGCTCCACTGAATACTTCCCATCAGGTCTCACCTGGAAAATGAGTGCATCCAGCCTTGTCCAGATGAAGTCAAGCTTGGCTTCATTCTCGCTGACTTTTTGTTTTATAATAATATTAAACTTATAAAACAGCATCAAGAAGAACACAGAGAGCTAAGGAGGTGTCTTCATCACTAAAGTCTTACCACACAAGATTGAGGACATGAGTTCAGATCCTTAGCACCCATGCAAAAGGAGGGTTTTGTGGAGGGTGCCTGTAATTGTAGTGCTAGAGAGGCAGACTCAGGATGGCTAGGCAATTGACCCAAATCAGTTTGCTTCAGAATGAGTGAGAGGAACCCTGTCTAAAAACATGAAGAACAGTGTCAGCCTCTAGACCACACACACACATCCCCTCACAAACATGTCCACATTAAATAATCAACAGAACAAGCCACAGCTATCTCACCTTGCCAATTCCTCCGCTGGTCCTGTTTCCTCAGACTGGATGCTTCTGTGTCCTCATCCCAATGGCTCTCAGCTGAACTGCTGCTTAAAAGCCTGAATGCTTAACCAGCCAAATGCTGAACCAGCCAAAACGCTTCTAGTTTCTGGTCCTCACGCCTTATATATCTTTCTGCTTTCTACCACCACTCTCTGGGATTAAAGACTGGCTTTCTGGGATTAAAGGCGTGTGTCCATGCTTGGTTTTTTCCAATGTGGCCTTGAACTCACAGAGATCCAAATGGATTTCTGTCTCTGGAATGCTAGATTAAAGGCATGTGCTATCACTGCCTAGCTAGTGGCTTTTCTGTTCTCTGACCCAGATAAGTTTATTAAGGTACATAATATTTTGGGGAACACAATACTACCACATACTCCCAACTAAACAATCAAACAAAAAATTTTAACAGAGATCTAGGTGTGTAATTCCAGCACTCAAGATGCTAAAGCAGGAGGATTGAAGCAAGTTGTGGGTCAGCCTAGGCTATATCGTAACTTACAGGCCAGCCTGGACTGCAGAGAAGACCCTGTCCTAAACACACAAACCAATAAACAACTGTAACAACAACAACAACAGCAATGCAGACTCTTGCCCACCCACCCACCTTTAGTCCAGTTTAAAACTTAGCCTGCATTCAAAAGAGAAGAGACGGGTTAACTGTATTGAAGCCAGGACATTAACATTGGTGCAGTGCTCTGTGTTGACCCCTAGACCTCGCTTACACTCCAGAATCACCAGGAATGTGCTTACACTCCAGAATCACCAGGAATGTGCTTTCCCGGAAAAGGACTCAGGTTAGGATTCGCATGGATCTCACTGAGCTGTTTCTGGAGTCTTCTATGACCTTAATACTTGTGAAATTGAAACCAGCACCTCAGAGCCTGCACCTACTTTGGGTTCTGCTGGTGTTTTCTCATTAGATGGAGATGACATGTCTGGAACAAGGATGCCACAGACACTGTGGTGACTTCTCTGCACATGGAAGGGATGCTGATGTCAGCTAAGAAGTCTGACTGCCACACAAGGGAAGAGACTCTGACTTGTCTCTGGCCTCACCTGTTAATTTGAGGGTCTACTGAGAATTCCCACTTTAAAGGATTATCACTGTGGCATTTGCCTCATGCAAATGTTTTTTTCTTACCCCTTGTTAATTAGTAGGTATTTTACTCTGAGGGAATCTCTACTCTTCCTCTCACTATCCCTTGGTATTTATCCATTATTTGTGCAATTCTATCAGCTGGGTCAATGGGTATTTCTTCCATTCTGTGGATGTCCAATAATGGTATTACTTATTTTGTTGCTCACATAGTGGCCTCTCTGGTTACTAACCCAAACTTGCCATCCCAACTGGACTCATTACTGGTTCTGAGTCCTCATCCCTTGCAGAATATGTTTGGCTCCCCATAACCCCAAGGAGGATCTAGGTCACCTTTTCCTCATCCCTTATTGAACCACTGTCCTCTATATCTCTGGCTTCTGTGGAGATGGTGATTCCTATCTGGCTGGCACAATTCTCTCCTGGTTTCCTGCCTAAGAGGTCTTCTTCTACACTCCTAAAAGTAGCTGTGTGTGTGTGTGTGTGTGTGTGTGTGTGTGTGTGTGTGTGGTGTTTTCTTCATAGTTAAATTTGTTTAATCAACTACTAGCCATCGTAAATGATTTTCTGCTTGGAAGCTTTGACAGCTCCAAAATGACTCTGTAGACTGATAGGAATGGAGTCAAAGATACCGCTGTCCCCGACAGAATCAATTTACCTGGCTAGCGGTATCTTCTCCCGAGCTCTGGGAGCCGCCGTGCTTCTGTAAACAGCCCCTGAGATCGTGTCTGGTCTCCAGTTCTAACAAGGTAGTCAGCCCAAGGCTCTGGTGCATTCTGCGTTCATTGTTGTCACTGACAAGAGCCCTTTCCTGTTGATATTTGCTGAGTGAGGAAGAATTGAGGCACACATGAGACAGAGCCACGCTTGCCAACTTTTATGGTTTCTAAAAAAAGCTACGGGATAAACAAGTTTCCCCGTGGAAGGAACCAGGATCCATTTCTTTAGTTCATCTCAGAAAAACCCTTTACAACCTTCTGTGGTAAAAACGGGCAGAAATTGAATGGAACCCCTCTTGGCATCCCTTTGTTTCGGCTGTCCTTGTTTGTTGGTAACTCCCCACCCCTGATTCTCTAGTCTCCACTCCCTCATAGACATCACTAGATTGAAGTGTGTGACATCATGTGGCACATCCCTGAGAACACGTCAGCCTCTTCTAAAAGTATCAGATTTGTGTGTGTATGTGTGCATGTGTGTGTTAGTGTGTGCGCACCTGTGGAGGCAGAAGCCAACCTCTAGTGTCTTCCATGGTACTTCTCCGCTTGGTTTTTTGAGAGAGAGTCTCACTGAACTTGGGCCTGTCTGATTTGGCTAGGCTGGGTGGCCAGTGAGCTCCAGGGACCCACCCGCCCCTGCCTTCCCGGACTGAGATTACAAGTGCATGCCACCACATCCAGCTTTTTTAACTTTAGTGCTGGGAATCCAAACTCAAGTGCTCATGGCAACTGAGGTATCTCCTCAGACCCTTACATCATTTTCTAAATGTCTTTTAAGACAATTTAAAGACCTTAAAGATAACTTGGTTAACCCAGGATTTATGTCAGAAACATTTATTTTCATGTGATTTTTATACATGGAGAGCACATGAAACATGAAATGTGTCCCCCGCAGACACAGGCTTCTGCATCCTCGTCTCTCCAGAATCGCAGGTGGACAAGCCGGTCTGGTTGTCACCCCAGAATTTTGGAGTCTGCTAGAAAGACTTGCACTTAAAAAAAAAAAAAGCACATGCTTTTTAAACATATACACATACATATTATATTTATCACCTTTCTAATACAATAGATAACAAGTTACTCTACTTGCTAGGGGACTTTGATGTTTCAGTGTAAGAGGGGAACTGTAACTGCTTCTTCCAAAGTGTGATCTTTACTCACATGATGATGTATGATTATTCTTTTCATCAGCTGTTGAATTCCAAAGAGGAAGGGTAATAATAATAATAATAATAATAATAATAATAATGTAATTACAATAATAGTAAGCAGTAGTAGCAGTAGTAAACGCAGGCCCCTTGAGATGGCTCAGGGCAGAGGTGCTTACTGATGATCTGAGTTCAATCCTTGGAGCCTATGTAAAGGTGGAAGGAGGGAACTGACGTTACAGAGTTCTGACCTCCACATACATGCTGTGGCTCATGCACCCACACCCTCCCACAATAATCATTAATTAATTAATTTAAATAACAATGCAGAATATATTTCTATTTTTACCCCACAATTGGGTCAGCTAATATCCCTTCTACATGAAGCAGGATATTTGGCATTATGTGGACAGATGTCCCAGGAGAATTAAGTCCTTCCTGCCTTACTTTAGGATTCTGTGATGATGGTGAGTGTGACTTTCCTGTGGATGCCAAGCCTAGCCCCTTCATCACCTTAGGCCCCTCCTCCCTTCTCTGGCCCCAGCCGGCCCCAAGCTTTGTCCTCACTGAGAATCTCCCCATCAACTCCTTTCAGGACCTGTCTCTGGACTCCATTTCAAGCAGTTTTCTGGGACTAACACTGTGGTATGAACTTCCCTGCAGTCAGGGGCTGTCAGTTATACAACAGCTGTTAAAGGACCAGCAGAAGGAGACAGACAGGGAGCTAGCTAGCGTCCAGGCCAGCCTAAATCAGTGGATGCCGAGGGAGGAGCAGTGTGTCAGCCTGGACTCTGTGCAGAGCAGCCCCAGGGAGGGAAAAGCGCACAGCCCAGCCCTGGGGGTGTTCCCCTCGGCATTACCAGGAAGACAGTGTAAACAGATGATGAATAGTTAAGTCTGAAGCTGAATCTAAGCTTCCTTTTGCGTGCAGTTCACCACAAAGCTGCCCAGACGATCACAGAAAGGGGAGAGTGGAGTGAAGAGGAGGAAGGTTTGGTCCAGGTTAAGAAAGCCCCCGGGGAATCACAGACACCATCGCCAAGGCAGTCACTTCATCATCAGTGTGTTGAATCCACCAGAATCACATTTGGGGCACACTGCAGTCAGCCTCCCTACACAGATGAGAAAACCAGTGTCCAGGGGTGGGACAACCACGGAGCCAGGACCCTGTAGCCACAGGCCTTCCCTTCCTGGGACAGAGTCAGCCTGATTGGTGGGGAGAACAGGGAAAATGAATACCCAGAGTAGTGTGTGGGGGTCAGAGCCCCTCTATGCATCCTGCACTGGAGGCACAGCTCTTGAGAAGTACTGGATGAGGCAGTACTCCCTAGGGACCTCATTTCTGAAAATCTGCATCCCTGAATTTTCCTGTCTCCCTTGATGAATTCCAGAGTGTGCATGCATGTGTCTGGGTCTCTCTGTGTGTTGTGAGAGAGCTTGTATGCATGTGTG